>NC_142803.1:71334432-71446406 GCF_049724085.1 Artemia sp. Qi Xiang Cuo
CTGATTCATCACGGGAGATGCCAGGATGCCAAACTGGACAAGTATATTCAAGATGCTGGCGGACAAAGGAAATATAAATCATTAATGAATGGGATGGGGGGACGTTAAATTTATTCAAGAGCTTAAGGAGAGACATGGACGCATTAGATCTATGGATCATATCTTTAACGTGGATATTCCACTTTAAATCAGAGGAAATTGTAACACCAAGTAATTTAAAGGAAAACACAAAAATATCTGGAAGATAGGGTTGATGAAAAGGGGTGAGGTTTTAAAGAAACGTATTGGCATTATCAAAGATTTAGAAGGATTTACTCTCATGTCTAAGTCTGCAGCGTCATCTGCAATATCATTTAGGATGCTCATAGGGTCCCTTACTAAGTCTCTTTAAAAGGTTTCAACAACCGTATGTCATCCACAAATTCCATCTGTCGGAAAATTCCTTAGCAAGGGTATTTATCATAACAGAAAACAGGAGGGGACCTAGGAGAGTTCCTTGGGGTACTCCACTGTGGACAGGGAGGGGACTGGAATAATAATTCTGATAGTTGACTACTTGTTGTCTATGTTTTATAAAAAGGAGACAACCAATTTAATATTGAATCAGTTATAAGTTTCTCAACTAAAATATTGTGGTTAACAAGGTCAAATGCTTTTTGAAGTCCAATGGAAATTAAATTTAGCCAGCAATTAGGGTTTTCAAGAATTTTCCCAAATGAGTCAATAAGAAAAACAATGTAATGGGAAGTAGAAGTGGATTGGATGTTCCCAAATTGTCTCAGGTCAGTGAAAGGTAGGATTTTTCCTTTAGCCAGTCTGTAAGGAATCCTTCATATAGCTTAGAGAATATAGGAGTGAGTGAAATAGGACGAACACCTTCAAAAACAGGTTTTCGTCTTTCTTTTTCAAGGGGGTTATGAAACCCTGTCTCCAAATTTGCGGATATTGGACAGACTCAGTAATCTCATTGAAAATAACAGAAGAGGGAGTTGAAAGGAAGTCACTGAAAGCACTAATAAGAAGAAACGGGATATCTAAAGGGCAGACACTTGTTTTTCGTAGTTTCCCAATTTTTCTTTCGATCTTAGACGGAGATATGGAGAAGAAAGCAGGTGGGATATCATCTGTAGGTAATGAGAGACAACACTGTAGCGTTGCCTATAGTAAAGGCCATACGGCTCCAATATTTTATTATTATTATTTGTTTTTCCAGAGGAACTTCATATGGAAGGGGTCGGCGTAGAAACTTCAAAGGGGGCTCATTCGATTGGAAATCGAGAGTTTTATTGCCCTTTTTAAAAGTCGAAAGTGATTGGAGGGCAACTAGCCCCCACACACGCCCATCATTCCCCCAAAAACATCTAATTAATTTTTTGAGATAGCCATTTTGTTCAGCGTAGTTGGATTCAACATAGAAAATATATTTTTGAGGAAGACACTCCCCCAAAACCCTCAGGGCAAGGGTTTTAAGATATGCCCTGGGGGCATATAAGGTTTTTAAAGAAGGTGTTGTCGTAGAAACTTCAAAACAGGCTCATTCGATTAGAAATTTATAGGGCTAGTGCCCTTTTTAATAGTCGAAAGTGACTCGAGGGCAACTAGCCCCCCCCCACGCCCATCATTTCCCCAAACACATCCAATCAAATTTTAAGATAGCTATTTTTTTCAGCGTAGTTGATTTCCAGATATAAAATATGTTTTTAAGGAGAACACTCCCCGACGAACCTCAGGGCAAGGGTTTTAAGTTATACCCTGGGGGCATATAAGGTTTTGTATAGACAAATTTGTCGTAGAAACTTCAGAAAGGGCTCATTTGATTGGAAATTTAAATGGCTAGTTCCCTTTTTAATAGTCGAAAGTGATTCTAAGGCAACTGACACCCCTTCCACGCCCACCATTTCCCCAAACAAATTCAATAGAAATTTTGATATAGCTATTTTGTTCAACGTAGTTGAAAGTTCTGGAAAATATATGTTTGAGCAGGGCACTCCCCCTAGAGTCTTCAGGGAAAAGAATTATAAGTTATGCCCTTGGGGCATATATGGTTCTTATGGAAAGAATGCTCGTATAAACTTCAGGGAGACCTCATTAGATTGGAAATTAAAAGTTCTAGTTCACTATTTAAGTGTCAAATGAGATTGTAGGATAACCAGCCCCCCCCCCCCCCAAACTCTTTTTCCCAAATGCATCCAATAAAAATTTTAAGATAGCTATTTAGTTAAAAATAGCTCAAAGATCATAAAATAAGTTATAACCTGAGGGCATATATGAGTCTAATGGAAGGGATGCTCGTATTAACTTCAAAAAGGGATCATTTGATTGGAAATTGAAAGTTCTTGTTCACTTTTAAGAGTCAAAAGAGATTGGAGGGCAAAGACCCTAGGGCCCGAGGGCAGGTGTTGTAAGTTATTCCCTGGGGGAAAATATGGTTCTTATTGAAGGGGTTCAGAGATGGCTCATTCAGAGATGAAAAAATTCAAAGGTGGCTCATTTGATTGGAAATTGAAAGTTATAGTTAATTTTTTTAGAGTCGAAAGAGATTGGAGGGTAACTTTTCAAAATTTTGAGATAGCCATTTTGTTCAACATAGTTGAAAGTTCTGGAAATTATATCTTTGAGTGGAAAACTCCCCCATTTTATTCAACGTAGTTTTAAGTTCTGTAAATTAGGTCTTTGAGGATGACCACCCCTTCACATCTCTCAGGGAAAGGGTTGAAAGCTATGCCCTGGGGGCACATAAAGTTTTTATAGAACACGTTGTCGTAGAAACTTCAAAAAGGGCTCATTTGATTAGAAATTAAAATGGCTAGTGCCCTTTTTAAAAGTCGAAAGTAATTGGAAGGCAAATAACACCCCTTCAGCGCCCACCATTTCCCCAAACACATCAAATGGAAATTTTGAGATAGCCATTTTGTTCCACGCAGTTAGAGTTCAGGAAATTATATCTTTGATTAGGACACTCCCCCCGAAGTCTTCAGGGCAAGGGTTATAAATTATGCCCTGGGGACATATAAGTTTTTATTGAAAACTTTGTCGTAGAAACTTGAAAAAGGAATCATTCGATTGGAAATTCAAAGGTATAGTACCCTATTTAATAGTCGAAAGTGATTTGAGGGCAACTAGCCCCCTCTCTCACCCACCTTTTCCCAAAACACACCCAATCAAAATTTTTAGATCGCCATTTTGTTCAGTGTCGTGGATCTCCAGAGAGAAATTATGTTTTTGAGGAGGACACTCCCCCAAAGCCCTCAAGGCAAGGGTTGTAAGTTATGCCCTGGGGGCATATAAGGTTTTTATAGAACGCGTCATCGTAGAAACTTGAAAAAGGGCTCATTCGATTGGAAATTGAAATGGCTAGTGCCCTTTTTAATAGTTGAAAGTGATTGGAAGGCAACTGACACTCCTTCCACGCCCACCATTTCCCCAAACATATCCAATCAAAATTTCTAGATAGCCATTTTGTTCCACGCAGTTTAAAGTTCAGGAAATTATACCTTTGAGCATGACACTCCCCCCCCCCCACAGTGTTCAGGGCAAGGGTTATAAGTTATGCCCTGGGAGCATATATGGTTTTATTGAAATCTTTGTCGTAACAACTTGAAAAAGGGCCCATTCGATTGGAAATTCAAAGAGCTAGTGCACTTTTTAATAGTTGAAAGTGATTGGAGGGTAACTAATCCCCTTTTCACGCCCACCCTTTCCCCGAACACATCCAATCAAAATTTTTAGATATCCATTTTATTCAACGTAGTTGAAAGTCTTGGAAATTAGGTCTTTAAGGATGACAACCCATCTCTCTCCCCACAACTATCAGGGAAAGGGTTGTAAGCTATGTCCTGGGAGCATGTAAGGTTTTTATAGAAAGCGATGTTGTAAAAATATTAAAAAGGGCTCATTCAATTGAAAATTGAAAGGGCTAGTGTCCTTTTAATAGTCAAAAGTGATAGAAGGGCAACTATCCCCCCTCTGAAGCCCACCATTTCTCCAAACACATCCAATCAAAATTTTGAGATATACATTTTGTTCAACGTAGTCGAAGTTCTGGAAATTAGGTCTTTTAGGATGATAACCCCGTCAGAGCCCTTAGTGCAAGGGTTGTAAGTTATGCCCTGGGGGCATATAAGGTTTATATAGAAAGTTGTTGTAGAAATTTCAAAAGGGGCCCAAACACATTCAATCAGAGTTTAGAGATAGTCATTTTGTTCAACGTAGTTGAAAGTCCTGGAAATTGTGTATTTAAGGATGACAAACCCCCCAGAGTTCCCAGGACAAAGGTTGTAAGTTATGCCCTGGGGGCATATAAGGCTTTTAATGATAGAGTTGTCGTAAAAACTTCAAAAGGGGCTAATTCAATTGGAAATTGAGAGGGCTAGTGCACTTTTAAATAGTTGAAAGTGATTGGAGGGTAACTAACCCCCCTCTCACGCCCACAATTCTCCCAAACACATCCAATCAAAATTTTTAGATATCCATCTTGTTCAACGTAGTAAAAAGTTCTGGAAATTAGGTCTTTGAGGATGAGAACCCCCTCCCCCCTCTAGCCCTCAGTGCGAGGGTTGTAAGTTATTCTCTGGGGGCTTATAAGATTTTTATTGAAAGCGTTGTCGTAGAAACTTCAAAAGGGCTCAGGTGATTGTAAATTGAAAAGGCAAGTGCCTTTTTTAATAGTTGAAAGTGACTGGAGAAATACTAACGCCCCTCTCACGCCCACCATTTTCCAGACATATCCAATCAAATTTTGAGATAGCCTTTTTGTTTAACGTAGTTTAAAGTTCTGGAAATTAGGTCTTAGAGGATGATAACTACCCTCACAGCCCTTAGGGTAAGGATTGTAATTTATTCCTTGGGGGCATATAAGGTGTTTATAGAAAGTGTTGTCGTAGAAAATCAAAAAGGGCTCATTCGATTGGAAATCAAAAGGCCTAGTGCCCTTTTTAATAGTCGAAAGTGATTGGAAGGCTTGGGATTTTTATAGTAAAGATCGATATGGGTATAATGTGTTATTTTGTTGTTGTTGTTGTTTAGACCAGGGCACTTTGTATAGAAGGAGTTGTTGTAGGAACTTCGAAAAGGGCTCATTCAATTGAAAATAGAAAGACCTGATGCGCTTTTTAATAGTCGAAAGTGATTGGAGGGAAATTAATTCCCCTCCCAAGCCCACCTTCCTATTTGACTTTTTGTTTAAAAACTAAATGTTGCCATAAGATTAAATCAAAATGAACTGTGTTAATGCTAATTCCTAATAAGGCATCTCAGCAGTATCCCAAGAACGACTAAGGGTATTATGTTCAAACTTTCAAGGCTGCTTCTGCTCTAAAAATTTAACCAAATCAAAATGGCAAAAGTGTATCCAAGCTCTCCAAGAAGGTAAACAGATTTTTTTGCGAATAGTATCAAGTTTTCCATTTCATGGTCAACTAGAGGAGGTATGAAACTAAATTGAACACTACTATTTTTGTCCAGATTTTTAAGAGGGTGTATGTTGTTAAAAATTTCTAAAAATTTTTCTCCAGCATACAAATAGCAGGCCAAACTATAAATTCTTAAAGAAACGAAAAGATTTAAAGTATTATTTCTTTTTTTTGAAAAGACTATGTCAATATAAAACGAACAGAAATTAATTTAAAGAATGTTTTCCGCAAAATAAGTTTTTCAAAGAAAAGTAAAGAACGCCATTAAAAAAAATAGCAAAAATAAAATCAAATAATCTACCAAGCGTGAAAATAACACAAATTAGTATCGATAAATAAATGAAACCAAAAACGAACAGAAATTACAATAAATAACCGAGTCAAACTGAAAACGAGCAGATACTGATATTTAGTTATCAAAATGTTAATATTATTTGATTTATTAATGTTACAAAGATCGATGTGGGTATAATGTATTATTTTGTTGTTGTTGTTGTTTAGACCAGGGCACTTTGTATCGAAGGAGTTGTTGTAGGAACTTCGAAAAGGGCTCATTCGATTGAAAATTGAAAGGCCTGATGCCCTTTTTAATAGTCGAAAGTGATTGGGGGAAACTTATCCCCCTCCCACGCCCACCCTCCTATTTGCCCTTAAGTTTAAAAATTAAATGTTGCCATAGGATTATATCAAAATGCACTGTGTTAATGCTAATTCCTAATAAGGAATCTCAGCAGTATCCCAAGAAAGACTGAGGGTATAATGTTCAAACTTTCGGGGCTGCTTCTGTTCTTAAAATTTATCCAAGTCAAAATAGCGAAAGTGTATCCAAACTATCAAAGAAAGAAAACAGATTTTTTTGCTAATGGTATCAAGTTTTTCATTTCAGGTCAACTAGAGGAGGTATGAAACTAAATTAAAAAGTACTGTTTGTGTCCAGATTTTTAAAAGGGTGTATGTTGTTAAAAATTGCTGAAAATTTTTCTCCAGCACACAAATAGCAGGTCAAACTGTAAATTCTTAAAAAAACGAAATGATTTAAAGTATTATTAATTTTTTTCTGAAAGGACTATGTCAATATAAAACGAACAGAAATTAATTAAAAAAACTTTTTCCGCAAAATTAGTTTTTCAAAGAAAAGTAAAAAACTCCATTAAAAAAAATGAGCAAAGATAAAATCAAATAATCTACCAAGCGTGAAACTACCACAAATCAGCATCGATAAATAAATGAAACCCAAAACGAACAGAAATTACAATAAATAACCGAGTCAAACTCAAAACGAGCAGAAATTAACATAAGTTGGGCTCGAAACCCCTATGCCTTCCAAGGCCAGAAC
Source organism: Artemia sp. Qi Xiang Cuo (assembly GCF_049724085.1). Classification (NCBI taxonomy): domain Eukaryota; kingdom Metazoa; phylum Arthropoda; class Branchiopoda; order Anostraca; family Artemiidae; genus Artemia; species Artemia sp. Qi Xiang Cuo. The sequence continues at coordinate 71,341,180 of NC_142803.1, forward strand.
ATAATTTGCACTTTACTGAAAAAATACAAAGTAATGTGCATTGTCAGTTTAATATACATATACTGATTTTTAGGAATCAAAATGTTAATATTATTTGATTTATTAAAGTTACAAAAGTAAAAACATTTATATTTTTTCAGTAAAGTGCATATTATGTTCTGGCCTTGGGAATAAACTTTACCGGCATTTTCATTTAAATAAAATATTTTGAGTGCTATTGAGACTTTTAAACTGTCTTGACCTACCTCCCCAAGCCTGAATTTGTTGTTCAAGAAGAGCTCGAATCCTACTCGCATACGTATGGACGATATTTATTGGATCTAGTATAATATCTCTTGCCATTAGCGAGTTAAATGGATCCCCAAATATTGCTGTATAAAAATCTAATGTTTTCAAGACAGAGCTTTTTAAATACCACTGACGATAAAATTGTTACTTCTAAGAGAAATTTGTTAGCTTTGAGGGTGAACTTACTGCTATTAAAAAACATTGTTACGATTAAGAAGAAAAACCTGTTGCTTTTAAGAGAAATTTGGTAGTGTTATGTAAAAGTTCGTTAGTAGTATTAAGGAAAATTTTGTAACTTCGATGAGAAAATGTGTTATTGTTAAGAAAAAAGTGCTAATTATGACAAAAAAACTTGTCATAAACAAAACATGTTATTTTTAATTAACATTTTTTATCTTCGACGGAAAAATTACTGCTTTTTGTTTGTTTGTGTGTGTGTGTGTGTATCTGCATGTGCATGTGCATGTGTATGTGTGTGTTTTGTTGTGGATGTGTGTGTGTTTTTGTGTGTGTGTGTGTGTGTGTGTGTGTGTGTTTGTGTGTGTGTGTTTGTGTGGATGTGTTGGGGGGGCGGGTTTGTGCGGGGGGTGGGGGGGTGTGTTGGGGGGTTTGTGTGTGTGTTTCGAACGTTAGAAGACGATTACAAAGATAATGATGGTTGTCATAGGGGTGCTCGAAATTAGTTATAGTATGGTACTGTGGCGTGAATTGCTTGCAAAAACTCGAATAAATGGGTTGAAGTAAAACTTTTAACAAGAAATATCTGAAAAATGTCTGAGGAATTCAGATTGGGTTTCAGAAAGTGCAAAGGGAGGGGGGCCAATAATAGTGTGGCACAGTATGGGAGTTGAGATGGTATAATACGGGGGACTTGGATGCAAAAACATGAAACAATGGATTTAAAGTGTGGCTTTTGGCTGGAAATGTCTGAAAATATCGTAGGTATGAGAACGGGGTGTCAGAGTGTGCCAGGGGGGCAAGTAATAGTGAGGCACAGGATGGGATTTTAGATGGTGTATTACGGAGGGCTGGGTTGCGAAAACATGAACCAATGGATTTAATGTGTGATTTTTAGCATGAAAATATCTGAAATTATTTTAGGTTTGAGGATGGGGTGTCAGAGAGTGCCAGGCGACTACTAATAGTGTGGCACAGGTTAGGAATTGTTGGAAAATAATGGCAATAGAAAATATGTCCATTGGGGATATTCAAGTGCTAGAAAAATGCATGAATAATGACGACGAAGGTCACAGGGTGTCATCAACTCGCTGAGTTTTGTAAAACCAGTGCAAATAAGGAGTAGGCTCGTTCAAGAAGTGTCATAAATGCTCTGTGGCGTAAACTACATTGGCATAGCACGTTCTAGCAATGAAACATCGAGTTCCCAGAGTTCAAGTAAAAAAATACTGTTAGATTCCAGAGGCTTATTTAGATTCCAGAAGCTTAGTTTCGGAGCGAAAAGGTTGATTCTTAGGGGTTGAGGGCTGGTGCCACATGAGTGATGGAGGGGAGATGTGTGTGATACCATGGTGGTGTGGAGTGTTTTGTGGGGGCATCATGATAGGCTTGGGTTGCAAAAACTTGAATCATAGGATTTAAATGCATAATTTCTTTTATAAAATAACTGAAAAAATGTATTAGGAATTATGACTGGGGAGGGTTCAGTTAAACATGGTCAGTTGCAAGGGTTATAAACATGGGCTTGGCTCCCTAAAACTTGAATCACGGGATTTAAAGGCAAAATTTTTAATAAGAAATGCCTGAAAAATGTCTTGGGGGGGGATTTGGTGATCTCAGAGGGGTGATGTATGCCATCCAAAGTTTACCATGGTGGTATGCATTGCCATGGACAGTGTACTCTAGAGCTTGAAGAAAAGGCGGGGGACGTTAAATGAATTTTTCGGTAGAGGCGGAGTGAAAGCTAACATCTCTGTCTAAGAAAAGATGCATTTCGTTAAAAAAACTCAAGACATTGCAAAAATTTAACCCTATTATCAAGGCGCCCCTTCTCTGGAACTAATTGCTTGGAGTCCTCTCCCCCCACCTTTCTTTCATTTATGCATGTTATTGTTTATATTTTATTCTAAGTCAGGTTTTCCTATGTTTTTGATTTTATGTTTGCTTCGTCCTGTCTCAAAACGCTGTATTTTCGTTAAGGGCTCTCAGAAATACCTCAATAATGCCTAAATATTGCATCTATTATCAATGTGCCCTCTGGAAACGATTGCTAGGTGGAGGGTGGGGACTATTGTTAGGATATTGTGAAATATTCATTGATTTAGCTCAATGAAAACGGGGTATTTTACTTAAGAGCTCTTAATATGTCCTAAATTTGCATCCAATATCAAGCTTATCCCTACCAGTGTTGCTTGGTAGGATGCCTTTTTCTATAATAGTTGAATCTTTTGCATATATTACGATAAACCTTTTTCACCCTTTATTTTTTGTTATGTTTTTAACTGCCTTTTTTACGTTTTAATATTGTTTGTAAATTTGTTTGAAATAATAAAACCTTTATTTACAAAGTTTGTGTTTTTAAGATTTATTGTTTTGGACTATTAATGTCATTATATAGTTAAAGCACTCCTTAGTCTGTATCGCTATTAATACCTTGAGAGAAAATGTCTCCGAGAGTTTGCCAAATTTGGGACAGGAACACATCGTTCTAACGAGTGCCAAAAAAGGGGAATCTCAGGTGTCATACGTTCGTTTAATTTTAGAATATAATGACTAGGACAAATATTAGGAATGACTTGTTAGTCCTCTCGGCTAAGGCACAAAGCTGTTGGAGGAAAATTGACCTTTCGAATCCTGGAGGGGTCAAGAACTAAAGAAAAAAAAGAAACAACTAAAGAATGAAAGAAAGAAAAAAGTATTGAGAGTTTCGGGCGAAAAATGAAAATGCGAAAAAGGGTCTTATCTGGCAGTGATGGTTGCACAATCATTACGTAAGGTTTGTGCTCTCATTACTTTCCATGCGGGGATTCCCCTATGGGTAGCTGAGATAGGGTTACAGAAAATTGCGTTAACCATATTACCCTGACCGTTTTAAACGGGGTAAGTCGTGTGACCTCCTTGGAGTCCAGAAAGGTGTGTCATGGAGTCTTACCATGTGCGTTCCCTTTAATAGAACCAGTCATGGCGTTGCACAGGAGTTCCGACTAGTAGGCTCTGCTCGGAATCTTGCCAGCTGACTGCTAGAAACAGGGATGTAGTGACGTCAGAGGGCATGTCACAGAAATACTATGAACCTGTTTAAAGCGTGAGGATGTGTCACGTTATGTATTAGGGGCTCTGCTTGAAATACAGAGGGGTTTGTCGCGTGACAAAACATGGCATGCATTCGGAATCTTGCCAGCCGTTCGCTAGAAACAAGAGCTCCACGCCTAATGCCCCGTTTAAAATCCCCTGCTCATCTGCTATCTGACCTGGGAATTTTGCCAGGGATGGGAATCTTGCCAGGGCTCTCATGGGAATCTTGTCAGCTGGAAATAGGGATGCATTGACGTCAGAGGGCTCCATTAGAAATCCAATGCTCATTTTCCTGTGGCTGCCATGACGTCAGATGGCATGTCAGAGAAATCCTATAGGGAAAGGGAGGACATGTCACAGAGTCTGGAACCCTCCCACTACTTGCAAGCAAAAGTTTCACTGAAATTTTTCCCCTTATTAAATTGTTTTCTATAATTATCCAACTTTCTTGTGCACTAATAACTGCAATAATTACTAATAAACAAATACATATTTAATATCATCATAAAAAGCTGATTCTTTGAGTGAATGCTATCAACACTTAGGCTCTTATACTTTTGTTATTGACAAGTATTTACTTATCATACAAGAATTTGATTTTTTTTATTGCTCTAACCAAATCATATAAAAAAATGTCTGTGGAAAACTAGAAAGGGGTCACTCAGTCACAAATTAGAACTTATGTTTTTCCTTATTAAGGGTCAAAATCTATTGGAAGGCAGCCAACAATGGGACAACACACATTTTTTCAATGGTTTTTCCCTATTCTGCTCTCTTTACTTTGTTTTTCATATATTTACTTTATAGTCCCAAATTTCCAGGGATGAAATTTTTATTTTTATTCGGTCTAATCCTGACTGTCACACGTTTTGTAACCGCATACTCTTTTGTTCTTCACTTTTATTTTTGAGTCAATGTAATTCTCTCTGCCACTTATCTCTTAACTGCATTTGTCTTTGTACTTCATTTAAATTTATCATTGCTTCAGACATTTTTTCAGTTCATTGTCCATTTTCGCCAAAGCATTTACATTTCTCAGGCTGTTCTCTTTATCTCGCCTAATTTGATGGTCAAGTTTGTTCATTTTGAGCTTATATTTTTGTCCTCTTTTGCCCTTTTTAGCACTCATTTTGAGCTTACGTTAATTTACACTTTTATACTCTAGATATTATGAAACTGCTGAAAACTCTGTTGATATTTACATAATCAAATATGAATATACGTATTTATATATTTATAGGTCTTTGTTCTATAAATTCTTCTAAAAGCGTCTTCACTTTCAGTCGACATAATTACTTCCCTGTTTCAAATCTTTCCTGATTCATTAATAATATTAGATAGTTTTTAATTGGTTTCAGCCTGGAAAATGACCTCTCTTCATAAGCAACGCCTACTGGATTTGTTAAGAATATTTCACAATTTCGAATTCTTTTTTTTCCATTTTGATGGCAGCGCGGGGCCTTTTCAAACAAGGGGCCAGATTACGTTCAATCGTTCCAATTGCCCTTTATCTGGCTTTGAAACCACTTCATAAGAAAGGTGATAAGAGTGATTGTAGTAATTATCGTGGGATTAGTCTGATCTATCTAGAAACTAAATTGCTTAGTAATATGATACCTTTTATACTGAGAGATGGCAAAGTTATAAGAGAAGAACAGTGATGCTTTAGAAAAGCTAGAGGAAGTGTCGACCAAATTTTCAATCTTAAGTTAATAATTGAGATGTGCTTGAGTTATCAAACTCTTCTAGAACTCAGATTGATAGATTATGAGCAAGCGTCTGATTCTGTTGATAGAAGAGCTTTAGCGAAGGTCTTATCCTCTTATGGTACACCAGATTCTTTTCTGTCGAATGTCTAGGGCTAAACCGAAAGTAGGTCGTCCGTGGTAGTAGCAAGAGAGGTGCTATTCAAGAAGGGGCTCCTTATTTGGGAGACAATTGGAGTCGATCCAGAGCAACACCTCTATAATGCGAACGGGACTCCAAATATTGACTCACAATGAATGTTCTCTACCAAAGTGTTAGATAGAATGTGTCAGAATTTCTAGTTTTAATCAAGTTTCCTTTAAATTTAAGTGTATAAATAAAGCGTATATCGAGTCTAGTGCATCAGTTCTATTTCATTTATTGATGGAACAATAACTGGTTGGCATTATGGAGAATCAAGATGTTGTTAGTCAATTCTTTGATGTACGTTTATTTTATATATATAGTTAAATATTCAATTAGGATATAAGTAAAGCATAGCATGTATTAAAAACGTAACCTAACGTAAATTAAACTTACCTAGGTACACTTCACCCCTTAACCCCCCCCCCCAAAAAAAAAGTCGTTTAAATAGTATAATTCATAGAGAAACCACGGCTATGCTCAAATATAATTTTTATTTAAGAAAATTTCTGAAGAACTTTTCTGAATAAAAGAGGATTATATTTCAACTTACTTTCGTTAAAGGTTATTATCTGATAGTATCATAAAGACTTCTTTCAGCCTTCACAACAATCGTTTTTATCCAAAAGAATGTATTTCACATATTCATAGAGTCTTAAAAAAACATCTAAAATGCCAAGACTCCATTGCATTTTAATAACATGATGTTTTTATATGAATTGAGCGGGATGTCAAATATTTGCACACCTCAGTTTATGAATAGGTAGCCTCGTCGGAGCGTGACATTTAAACTTCAGCTCTGGTAATTCCCATATCAATTTCACTAGGGCGTGAAAGACTTGTTTTTCCTTGTTATAACAGATACTGGGAGGCTAATTGATTAAATGCTTTTCCATAGATGTAAATGTTGAGGAGGGAATTGAGTTGGGGAGACGTCTTACTTATTAAGAATAAAATTATTAGTAAAACTGAAATATAATTTTTATTTAAGGAAATTTCTACACAGAACCATTGCTAAAGCGTCCAAAATTATCAAGTTCCGTTGAAACGGAAACATTATTGCCACCACCTACAAGACCATCTGTAATAATGTATGCATCCCATAGCAGACAAAAAGTTGCCAGTACTTCTGTGATGATGGACCTGGACAGTAATATCCTTCATAATGCTCCATACTATGAGTCGTCAACGTTCGGGGTAAGAAAATATTACCTTTACCGCTTTTGTTTTGATTATGTTTTACAATGTAAAAAAAACTAAATTTCATTAAATAATGATTCATGAAATTCAAATGAGATTCATTCAAATAATAAATTTCATTGAATCATGAAAATGATTATTTTCTTTTATAATTCAATTAAAAGATGATTTACGTTTCTTCTTGAAAACGGAGAATTTTTTCGGATATTGCAAAAGCGCTGCTTTTAGTATGGAGAGCACTTTAGTAAAAGCGCCGCTACACTTTTTTTCTTTCCAATAGACCATTTAGCGTAGAAGGACTTATCGTTGAAAACTATGATGGTACATTGAATATTCTAGTGCATTATTTAGAAAATAATTCAGCAGTGACAAAGCCATCGTAATATTTGAAAAGTTATGCAAGTTGACATATATTAAAACAATTTTTTTACTAAAGTGGGAGGGGGGGGAGATGTTACTTTGGTGAAGGGATTGGGAAAAGTATGTTACTGGGTTTTACTAAAAAAGCAGAGTATTATAATTCAATTTAAAGATGAATTTAATTTTTTTTGAAAACGGAGAATTTTTTCAGACAGCGCAAAAGTGTTGTTCCTAGTATGGACAGAACTTTAGTAAATGCACCGCTATATTTTTTTTGATTTTTCTTTCCAATAGATCGTTTAGCGTGGAAGAACTTATCGTAGAAAACTATGATGGTATATTGACGATTCTAGTACATTATTTAGAAAATAATTCAGCCATGGCATAGCCATTGTAATATTTGAAAAGTTCAGACAGCTATGTGTGTTGGTAATGACACATAAACTCCACAATATATTGAGCCTAGTTGATAAGTTTTGCAAATTAACATCTGTTAAAAAAATTATTAGAGTGGGAGGGGGGGGAAGATGTTACTTTGGTGTGGGGATGGGGAAAGTATGTTACAAGGTAATGTTTTTAAATAATATGAAAATATAGCTCGATAATAATCCATTTTCTGATTGATATAAAATAGGATCAATTACACAATGCAAATAAATTCTACTATTCTTTTAGGTTAACGTGGATGACTTACCGTCACTACTTCCCTACCAAGTTAAGGATTGTGTGATCTCGTTGAGGATACATCTTTGATTGCGCCGTCACCGACAGATTTTAGTGATATTCAACTCAATGAATCGCCATCTGTCGACAATGAACTGGAATGGTACAGTAAATTTTTTAAAGAGTGATTTGGTGGTAGTGAAAATTTTAATAATTTACATTCTAACACTATTGATGATAATGATGACCCTGAGTGGACAGATAACTTTTTAAAACAATGTTTTAGCGATAGGAAATTTACTACTTCATTTAATATCGCTCCTAGCGCATTTGAACAGGGCTTAGAAGTTTGTTTTGCCCAACCAGATGCATTTGTAGATCAAGGTGTATCAGAGGACTATTTTGGCAGGGTGGATCAGACAAGTTCTAGCACTTGTAGAATTTTGGATTATTTTTCCAAACAGTTATATGAGAAACCTCCCCCCAGAGTGTAAATATATGTAAGTGTACATAAAATAAGTGTAAAAATAAGTGTAAATATATGTAAATTTAAAAAAGATTTTGTTTTAAAAGGTGGGCATAGGGAGACGGGTTCAGTTTTAAAATATAATCCAGATTTAGAAGGATGTAAGGGAGTACAGCAAATCTGTTTTGAAACAGGGCAACAGTTTTTCATGTACGTATTTATTATAGTGGCATTTTGACCCCTGAGACAGAGTGCTACTAAGACAAAGTTGGACGATTGGGCGGCTAATGGAAGGGAGGGATCAGATTTCGCCAGAGTTGATTTCTGTTGTTTAAAATGTAAATATCCTCTAATACTCATGGGAATAGATATTTTTGAACAGGCTAACGATTATTTAAAGATTGGTGTTACGATGCTACAATATGAAACAGAATTTCAGCAGGGGGAGCACAGTCATCAAAAAGTTGTAATATTTCCAGTAAGGGCTCCGTCGACAGAATCAGTGAAGCACTGGATCTGGATTCTGTACACACCACCTACTGAGCCTGATCCAATTGGACATTTTAATCCAATTAAAGATACTAGTAGGGTTCTGGGGGAGGGTAAAAAGGGGCGTGTGGTACGCTACTATTGTCCAACATGTCTGTCCAAATTTCTTAGTGATTTAAATCTAAAGAATCATATGAAACACTACAAACGTCATTGATAGCAGTCTGTGGAAACGGTCAGCCATGATAGAGCAAATTTACGGCTTAGAAATTTTCAGAATACACTTTTGTAATGTGATAAGATCAGTTTGGAATGTGAGGATAAACTCACAGATATGAAACACCCACAAAATTCAAATCGTATTAAAGAACACCAAGCTATTGCAGTCTCTTATGCCCACGCTCGAAGGGACTCTAATAATATTATGTGACTTTTTGATGTAGTTGAGACATTGGACGGGGGGATTGCATGGTCAAATCATTGACTAAACTAATCATCACAGCAAGTAAGCCAGTCTCCCGATTACCGTACATAAATTATCCTATGATTCTAACACCAGAGGATCAGTGGGCTATTAAAAATAAAGATTTATGTTGGGTTTGTAAAGGAGAAATTTGAAGAGGGTAAAGGGAAAGGGCCTAAGTTGAAAAGGAGTAAAGGCAAAGTTCGTGACCTCGATCATTTATGGCTAGAAATATCATCAGGGGGGAGTTATTTTCGTGGAGTATCACATCCATCGTGCAATGTAAACCTAAGTAAATAGTACTTTATACCGATTTTTATACACAATTCAAATTATGATTTGAAATTTATTTTACAACCATTGGCACTGATGCAGAAAAGTGGAATTATAGATCGCGTATGGGTAGATGCTTTTTTTTCCTATAATATTATACCCAATCATCTGAGAATTTGCTGCTCTTATAACTCAAATTGAAAACACTGTATAATAGACATACTTGCTGGAATAAAATGCTTTTTTAGACTCCTATAGCTTTTTCCCCAAATCTTTTAGCCAATTAATTCAATTAGAACAAATTGACAATTTTGATAGAATTTCTCTCCTTAAACAGCGCTTTCCAGATGGTGAATTGTATGATTTATGAACGTGTAAGGGCATATATGCATCTGATTACTACAACTCGAGATCGAGGTTAAGTGAGGAGAAACTTCCACCCATTGAAGCATTTTATAATTCACTTACTGATATTCAATGAACTACCACTGACAATGAATTTACCAAGAGGGTTTGGGCCAAGGGAGGATGTAAAAACGGATGGAATTATTGCATAATGAACTTGGCAAGTGATATATTGACTCTTTTGGAAATTGTCTCTAAGAAAACGGTTAGAATCTATTTGGAATTTGGGTTGGATATAGGTTATTATTTTTCAACTCTTCACCTGGTGATGGATTTAATCCTAAAAATCAGTAGAGAAGAAATTATTCTGATCACCGGTATGGATCAGCACTCATTTGTAGACAGATCTATGAGGGGAGGGTATGGTTCTCATGGGGACCACGTCATGATAAATGATCCAACTGGGCAGAACTCTGTCGACGGTGTAAGGTCTAATGCTGTTTTTTCTAGATATGAAATTTCTTTACCCCTCGGCAATGTCTCGCTACTGTTTACCATTTGGTGATTACAGATGCCTTGACAATCTTTGTTCCACAATTTGCCCCGACATTCACACTGTCGAGGAGAATTGTCCACAAGGATTTTTTTTTAAATTGACCGTCAAATACCAATGGAGCTCCTTGACTCGGTAAGAGATTTTTTTTCCCGTGCATAAATAGGCCTGTGACCAAGGACTCTTTGAGTCCATACAATTTTTCTTTGATCGAGGATATGGGTATGCAATGAACACCTTCAAAGCAAAAGCTAATTGCCTACCTGGATCTGAAATAGAATATGGTCGTACATCATGTGCTATTGCGATGGATGGTAGCCAATAGTTTCAGGGTAACAAAGATACACAGAGCCCTGCAATTAGATCAAAAAACCTATTTGAAAACGTTTATTGACACCTTTGTCAGTAAACGTTCACAGGCAAAAACCAAATTTGACAACAAAATTTATAAGCTCATTTTAAATACAGCCTTTGGAAAAAAATGTGAAAGCGTACGAAACAGGAGTCGTTCTGACGTTTTAACCAGCGCCAAGGAATGTGCTCGAATCGTTGCCAATCCCAACTTCACAACATTCACTGTCTTAGACTCCAATATGGTCCTTCTACATAAAAAAAGAAATGTTTTTCTAAATAAATATATTGCAGGTGGCAGTTCGGTACTAGAAATTTCCAAGAAAATCATGTTGTACTTTTTTTTACAATGTTTGTAAGGTACAATGGCCAAGGGAGGGGAAGTTCAAGTGTATTATGGAGACACGGATTCAAACCGATTAAAAATTAAAACTGAAAATTTATTGGAAAAGTTGGAAAATGGAGATTACATTAGCTCTCGGATGGATTTTACAACCTGGGATGAGTCCCTCTATCCTGAGTTGGTGAAACCCCAGGCCCCAAATCAATTGATGATGTTGAAGTCGCAGACGGGGAGTGATTCAATATCCAATGGTGTGTTTCTAGGTCCGAAGGTGTACTGTGTGGAAACACACAATAAGGATATCAGACAAGTGTGCAAGGGTGTGCCTACACACTATTTAAAAAATAATTTCGACATGAGTGCATAGAAACTGTGTTGGAAAAAGTTTAGTACCAAGACCGAAAGTCATGGCGATTTGTTCTCTACAATTTAAGAACTATATAATTAAAGTAGAGAAAAAGGCCATGTCGGCCATATCAGACAAGGTCTATGTACTTGAGGGTGGTGTGACGGTACTCCCCCATGGACACTACTGTATTTCGGATCGATTTGAATATATAGATTATAAAAAACAACTCGGTCTGGATAAATTAAGATTAATTCAATAATACTACTACTAGGTTGTGTGGTGGGTGGGAGGAAGATTTCCTTAATACATTCCATTGATATTTATATGTGTGTGTGTTTGTGCGTGTGTGTGTGTGCAATACAGAGTTATTTTTAATTATTTTTGTTGCACCTTCCGTCCCAACCCGCCGCAGTGGGTCCCCAACGCTATCCAGCCCAGCCTGCCGAAGTGGGCACCCCTGGTAGTGGGGGGGGGGGATCTCGTTTTTAAATTTGTGTTGTAAATAGCGTTGCTTTTTGTTTTCTCTCTCCCCACACACACACACAATCAACTGTGATATTATGTATGTGTATTAAAAAATATTTGTTGTTTTGAAGTGATAATAAAAAAAAATATGATTTTAAATTGTTTATGTTTTTCTTGTTCTTGTTTTTATGGAACATCGTACAAGGATTGCTGACTAAGTAAAATTATTCTTATTTATTCATTAGACAAGTTTGGTTTACAGTTAGTTGTAGTCCAACTGTTGAACATCAAATATTTATCAATATAAAATACCACTTAGATCGTTTCTCTATGGTCCGTCAATGTCCGGCAAAACGACACTATTAACTTAAATAATTTATAATTGTAATAAAATGCTTATGCAAAAACCGAAAAAAATCTACTATTGCTATAGTTTTTGGCAAGAGTCACATGGCCCAGTAAAAGCCATTGCTGCTGCTGCAACTATGCCAATACATACGGGGACTTGAAGTTTCAATAATATTGAATCAAACTCTTGGCTGATTGTTGATAATTTAGCTGGATCCATTGAACAATGGTCTCAGGAAATGCAAAAATTGTTTAATAATTTCTTAGACCACACTGCTTTTCCATTTACGAAAAATTAGGCAAGAAGTTCCATTCCATTTACATACTGTGAGAAGGTGAGTTTAAATAATTGTAGACGTTCGATTTTGTTTCTACGCCAGTGAATAGAAGTGTTTATCTAATATATTTCCGTTTATATACTGTGAGAAGGCAAGTTTGAATCATTATAGACATTCGATTTTGTTTATATGCCAGTGGATGGAAGTGTTTATTTAATATATTTCCATTTATATACTGTGAGGGGGCGAGTTTGAATCATTATAGATATTTGATTTTGTTTATACGCCTGTGAATGGAAGTGTTTATTTAATATATTTCCATTTATATACTGTGAGGGGGCGAGTTTGAATCATTATAGACATTCGATTTTGTTTATACGCCAGTGAATGGAGGTGTTTATTTAATATGTGAATTTTGTTTCCTATTGCTTTATATATTTTTTCTTGGTTTCTGTCTTTCTCTTTATGTGTTTAGTATGTTTTTATTTTGATGTAAGTTAAGGTTTTTAAAAAGAAATTTTTTTTTTCATTTTCTCTTTTTTTTTGTCGAGAAAGGCTCTCGGACGCGGGGCTGAAATATTTGGAGTATGTTTGTTTAATTAAGTGTTTATTTTATTGTATTCACTGCTTTATAAAAATTAAAACCCTTTTTTCTTGCTTAATTTTTCCTACAATTGTTTACTGTTCACTCACATCGTGAACAGATTTTCTTAGCACTAGTTCTATACACGATCTGTTTCATCCGAGCTAATATATGAGAGACCTTGCTTTAAACTGTATCTATTATATTGTTTACAGAATTTTTCGTGATTCAAGTTCTCTAATAACTCTCAATGAACAAATATATCCAGGTGCTCCAAAATTTCTACTTTCAGCTAACAGTCAGGCAACAAATAAACCCTATGGTTAGATTATGTTAGATCTTAATCATAATACACCCGAGGATATGCATTTAGTCAGAGATATTTTTGACAATGAAATTACAATATATCGTAAGGTGAACAGTAAAGAAGGCTTTTATTTGCCATCATGACACTGTAGAAACTACCTGAAAATTGACACTTTTTTCCGTTCTAAGCACTTCAAAACCACCATTTAGGAAAGCCATACTCAAACATGGCATTGACAAAGAATTTATTAATCTAATATCTGAACTTTGTTTAAATTTAACCTAGGAAAATGTTCAACTGCCAGAAGGTGTTAGACAACAGACAAAGCAACATTGATCCATTTTACGGACCTTGGTTTGCAAAAACAAAGGAAAAGATTTTAAAAGAAAACATCTTCTTCAGGCGGTTGGTAGCTTTTTTACACTTTTACATCCAATAATTGAAGGACTTGTTAACAGTTTTCTCTAGATGGCTAAACCCTAAAAATTAACCCCAATAGAACTCGTCCTTTCACCAGTCGAACACTTTGAGGACAATCTAAGAAAATTCATTAATGATGAAAATATTGCCGATGATTAAAAGCTAGTTTTACTTCAAGATGCAGTTCGTCGAGTAGACAAAAATAAACCCTATCGTGAGAGACCATTTAATGTAAGTGTCAATAACCCCAAAAATAAAGCATCTTCTCAAGAATCTGCTGCTGCTGCGGCTGGAACAACAACAACAACACAATCAAAGTAAAATGAATTGAATTCAATAGTGGTAACTATTGGAAACCTACTGCTACACTCACATTTTGAACAGAGTAATAGAGCATTAATATATATCATGTTGGAAAGTGATGGTCGTCAAAATCAACCCCCTGCTCTAGTCGATAGCACAGGGAAGTGAATTATAATTCAAGGAAAAAGTTATAATCTACTTGGTTTAATTTATGATACGGTTATAAATCGTAAAGGACTTTTATCATTTGACAACAATCTATAGAGCTTTTTAAATACATTGAACTTCTCGAAAAGTCTTATTACTAGTAAGTAAATTCTAAAGAAATTAAAGGAAGATAGTGCAAGTCCTCTAATAACAACAACGATACCAACACCATTTAAAAAATAGAAGAAGATTTTAAATCAGTCTTGGAAAACGCTAGTACACCCAGTAGCAGCCGCAGTAGAAACCTTTATTTGATAACACCGGTGGCTAGACAAAAGCAAAGACGTATTCATATCAACTCATCGACACCAAAACCCTCTAGCATGCAAAAGGTTAGCGGACGTTTCACTACGTGTTTGCGTTCAAAATGGTTAAGGTTTTGAAACATACTTATGAAAATATTGATGAATTGGGAAGTCTAAGTTCCCCCCACAACACTTTCTAATGTCGTCAGTGGTAGTGTCGAAACTTTAAAAAGTGCAAAAGAGTATCTACAAAAATCGAAATCATAGGCTTCGTGGCAATCATTATCGGCAAACTAAAGCCTTTTTCCCACTGCATATAATGCAAGCAGATCTTTTAACTCAAGATGAGAGTGAAATACGTTACAATACACCCTACAAATATATTCTACTTGCAATCAGTGTCTTTAGTCGCTATGCAAATGCTATTTCATTGCGGTCAAAGAGAGGTGTGTAAGTTTCTCAGACTGTAGAAAGTATTCTTGAGCATGAAAGTTATAGAAATATTCAAAGTGATCGTGGTAGTAAATTTGTTAATCCAAATGTGAAAAAAGTTTTATTGAAATATAACACAATGCTCTATCATAGTCATAGCTCGATAGAGGCTGCATTGGCCAGGCCATACGATTCATAAGAACTATTCGACTTTTCATTCCGAGATATTGTACATTGAAAAATACTGCTGCTTTTATTCATGATTTAGATAAAATCATGTAAATTTATGATCATCAACCCCAGCGATCTTTTTCCGACGTTAGCACTCAGGAAGTTCATCACTGTAAAAATACATTTGACACTTTTCTTGTACAATATTCCAGTTCAAGTGAAAAGGCTGTGAAGAAAACATTCAAAGTCGGTCATACTGTTCGAAATAATAGAACAACAAATATCTTTGAAAAGGGGAATTACTTATGGTCCACTGACCTTTTGAAAGTGTCGAAAATCCTAGACATTAAACCCTTAAAATATCGTCTACAAGACACCAAAGATGATGAGATTCTTGGTGGCTTTTATGATTATGAATTACAAAAAGTTAGAAATAATAGTGAAATCTATCAAATTGAAAAGAATTAAAAATTCGCACTGGCAGAGGCAAGAGACAGTTGCTTGTTCGTTGGCTAGAATACATCTCTGATTTTTATTCTTTGTTAGCAGTGGAAAATATTAACAATACCCAATGATTTGTTTGGGACATTCATGTCCATTGTATCTTATCTACTCTACAATGATTTGACTAAAACAAGTGATTTTTGGACAAAACTCTCTCCCGCCATCAAATTCAATGGTGAGTATGAAGTTGCTCTTGTCGACTGTATTCTCGAAAATACAAATGTGAGTATGAAGTTGCTCCTGTCGATTGTATTCTCAAAAATACATATGATATCCTGAGAAAAGATCACATATATGATATATAATATTAGGCCCTGTGATTGACCACTCGTCAGCGATCAACATATAATTGAGAAGGTCAATTCATTTGAATTCCCATTTCTCATATTACCATACAAGGAACTCAGTTGTATGGGTGATTTCTGTAGTACTATCAATAAAAGAATTACCGCTCGTAAAAAAGAGCCTTTCAATTCAACTATTCAAAGGAAGAGGGCAAGACCTACATTAGTTCCCCCATTGCCAAGGAAAAAGTTATTCTCAATGATAATCTAATAGATGTTCTTGGTTTTTAAACACAATATAATCAATGTTAAAAGAGCTGGAAACACTAGTGTTATTTATGCTGAATACTCACCTGCCTTCCCCTCGGATGCTTGTATATATCTCTATGCTTCATTTTTAGAAACATCCAGAGTTGGCAATAGCAATGTTCCCTCCTACGAGCTCTTGAACGAAAAACCAGTCAATATTAATTCATCATTACAATATAAAGCATCTTCATTATATTCCTGTAAACACTTCCTGTTTTGAACTCTGTCAGTTAACACTTAGAACTGAATTAGGTGGTCCTTTAGGAATATCAAAAGGTTTGGCTGTGATTACATGTCATCTTCGACCCATCGTTGTCGGCGTTCAATTACAAGATGTCTAATAGAAAAATGGTGTTCGTTTGTCCTGAAATTGACTGCTATGTTGCTATTCTTGGTCCAAGACGAATGGGCAATGGAATGTACTATTACAAAGATCATTCATAAATGTCGAGCTATGGTCTTGGCAGTTGGTTTCCTGAGCTGTTTAGCTCTGCACTACCCTTGGCTAGAAAATATATTGTACCGTCGTCAAAGTTTTGCATCCTCTACACTATATGATTGGGGCTCTGACAAATATTAAAAAAAAGTGTTTCGAAAAATCTTAGGTTCAGTGCAAGAACCCTTGGAGAGCAATTGAAATTTGAAAAAATAGCGAGCAACTGGACAAAATGGAAAAGGTTAAAAAAGTTTGAGAAACAGTGCATCACTCATCAATCTTTACTCAGGTAAGAAACGAAAGACATCACTTTTGTCAAAGAAAAACAACAAGAAGAAGAAACCAAGGAAAAGAATTGATAGATCAAGACAGGATATCTTTTCCTAGACTGAAAAATGGTATATCTACCGCACAAGGATTCACATCTGTTAATAAATTCATCTTTAAATCTATTCAATGCAGAAAATGTTGATGCGAGTATAAGACCATAGCTCGACATAAAATGTTGGGCTATGGTCTTAGCAGCTGGTTTGCTAAGCTGTTTCACTCTGCACTACCCTAGACTAGAAAATATATTGTACCGGCTGCGACAGATTTTGCATCCTCTAAACTATATGATTGAGGCTCTGGTAAGAATTTAGAAAAAAATGTTTAGGAAAATATTAGGTCCAGTGCACGAACTCTTGGCGAGCAATTGAAATATCAACAAAATGGAAAAGGTTTAAAAGGGTTGAGAAACAGTGAATCACTCATAAGAGTCTACTAAGGTCAGAAATAAAATACATCACTTATATCAAAGAAAAACAAAAAGAAGAAGAAACCAAGGAAAAGATTTGATTGCCCAAACTAGGACTTTTTTTCCTAGACTGAACAATTGCATGTCTACCAGCTAGGAATTCACATCCTTCAATAACTACATCTTTAAATCTATTCAATTTCGAAAGTGTTGATGTGAGCGTAAAAGATGAATACTAGGATCAATTCTTTCCACAACAACCGCTCCCTGATAATATCCACTTTCAAATTTATTCCAATGAAGACTACCTTATGGACATGTCTTCGACACTTATAGATTTACGTGCGATAGTCAAGAAATCCGACAATACAAGGGCAATTCTTGCCGATGGAATATCCTATGAAAATTGTGTATTGCATAATTTATTTCGACAAATCAGTGTCTATATAAATGGAACATTGGTGAGCACTAGCACAAGTTTCTAAAATTATACGAGCTATATACTCTTCATGTTGATGACACCAAAGTCCTACAAGGAATTAGGGGGTTTCTCCAATGGATATGAATATATTACAGACACCGATAGTACAAAAGAACTTGAAAATGCTACAACTAATGAATTATATCTAGTTGGAAAACTAAGTCATGAGATATTTAATATACCCCAATAGCTACCACCAAATATTAAAGTAGATATAAAATTTACACTTGCTCCATCAAATTTCATTTTACGAAAGGAACTTCCTGTCATTCCTGATGTAACACTCTCTCTCACCTCGGAAATACTTCATGTATTAGAGCAGCAGGTTATGAGTTCTGTTGCTTTGGCAGTGGAAAAACTGAGAGCTAGTGGAAATGAAATTAAACTACGTATTCCTCATACAATCACCACTCAACGTCATATTGCCACGGGCTCACGCACATTCAACAACTAATCTTTTATCAATGGTGAAATTCCATCAAAATTAGCATTGGCATTTGTAAAAAGTGCTAGTGCAATAGGATCGAGGACAGGTTGCCCACATAAATTTAAGATGTTTGGACTTTAATCTCTTTTGTGTATAGTAAATAGAATCTCACTCTAAAATCCATCTTTTGATAAATCCTATAGGACACTGTTTGAGCTGACAATGCAATCTCTAGATTGAGACTTACAACTATTTGAAAATGGTATAACCTAAGAAATGTTTGCTAAAACGCAGGGTATCATCGTACTGGACTTGTCTGGCACTCAAGATATGAGTTTAGCACGAATAGAGAGTGTACGTTTAGAGCGCTATTTGCGGAGCCTTTAGCTGAGAGTATAGCACTAATCTCGTTAAAACAATTTGAAACCTATTGGGAAATCACACCCGAAAGCAGTGCTCTACCACACCTTGCACCAAGACCACAAGTCAAATAATCAACGTATTTAATATGCATCCATAAGTGTCCAAATACAAATCCTATTGCATACCATCGGACTTCCTTGAAAAAAAAACTCGAAGAGCAAACAATACCATCATCATTCTTAATAGCATTCCATCGAGTGTATAGACAGGTCATTGGCTGTGTATCTTTCAAACAGCGAAGAAAATAGAATTTTTTAATCCTCTTGGTCTATCATTTACATTTTAGACTCCGCCCATCAACAACTATATTGAAAGTAGTGGAAAAACTATTATGGAAAACAAGAAGAGAGTGCAGGATCTAACGACTAAAAGCTGTGGTATTCATGCACTACTATATTTAGTTTTCAGATGTTGTGGTTATACAATCAGTTTTTCAACATCTACGTAGACAATCCACGTCTGAATGAGTTTATGGTGGAAAATATACTTTCAGACCTGCATAATAGTGATTTTAGTGCTCTACGAATAAATTTTTTTAAAAATGTTTGTACATTTGTCTATTAATGAAAAATAATGTATATACACAACAATGACTTTTTTCTCCTCTTTACATTTCTTCTTCTAGTGTGTATAGGCAAGTATCGAGAAAAACTACTGATCGTAAATTATTCGAATTTACTGTATATTGATCTTAATTGGCTGCAAAGTAAGGGTCGCATTTTCTACAGTAAAACATAACTTCAATCTTATTGTATCTCTTTGTTTAGTCAATGATACTATTTTCATTCATATTGTAAAATTCACGTGTTTCATTTAGCCAATTTGAAGCAATATCACATACATTGTATTCAAATGGTGAATCACATTCTGTAAAAGCCAAATAAAAATCAGTTGGTTTATAGTCATAATAGCCAGTGTCTTCACAAAGATGACGTAAAAACTAAATTGTCTTGTTATCCCAACAGTTGAATCGTAGTCCTGATTCTCCCTCCCAAGATAATTTAAAACCATGACGATACCAGTCTGGTAGAAATAAACTAAAATCTCGTTCAGAGTTCTTTCCAATCATACTAGGATAGGTATTCTCCCACTGATCACATTTTTCATAGTGACAATTGGAGCATAAATGTCCTCTACGGTGAGAGTCACCAATCTCTTCAAGACAAGAATTACAGTCTTTAATTTTTACTGAGTAAATTCAATGTAATTTACATGGATTCAATAATTTACACTTTTAATTATACTCATCAATTATATTACAATTATCACATGATGACCAGCTGCCAAGGGTATACATAAATAGTGGACATATACAGAATTTTTTTTTCCAGTGTTAATTCTCTCACAGCTAAAATGACACTGATTTATGATCGATAAATGAAAAGGGGAGAGAGAGGAGAGTTTTAGCGTGACGTCACAAAACCTGTTTGAACAGGATATTCTCTCTCTCATCTATATAGAATCTTAAATTTCTATGGCAGTGTATCCAAAAGTAAATCAATCATTTTGCTTTGTTTCAATTGATATATCAATAAATTGAATAAATCCATTTGAGTCATATCGTAAGAGTTGCATACAATAGTCCAATGATGGAGAATCATTTCTAATTATATCGTCAAGTATTCTTTGAGAAAATATTTTGCTTTAAAGAGATAACTCCAAAAAATAATCATCTAGAATCAAACATTTTTCAATAATCACAAGATTCAACATAATTCACTCTTTCTTAAATTCATTCATTTTTCAATCTTAACACTCTCACAGCTGACTTTAGACTAACCAGGATTCATTCTACTTCAAGAACATTCGCTAAACTACTTAAGAAAATTTAATAAGAAGAACAAGAGAACATTTTCAATTTGGCAACATTTTTATTGTGTGTGTATGTACATCAATATATTACACATACAATTACTGATATAACTTATTCTCCTCAATACGGTTTCACTATTAAAAGAATTGGAGTATACATGTCCTCTAGGGTGAGCGTTAAAATTACACTGATCTATGATCGATAAATTGAGAGAGAGAGAGAGAGAGAGAGAGAGAAGTGACTGTGTGTGACGTAAAAAAACCTGTTTGAACAAGATCTTCTCTCTCTCATCTACATTGAATCCTAAATTTCTATGGCAGTGCATTCAAAAGTAAATCCACAATATCATTTGGCTTTGTTTTAATTAATATATCAATAAATTGAATAAATGCATTTGAATCACATCGTAAAAGTTGTATACAATAGTCCAATGATGGAAAATCATTTCTCATTATATCATCAAGTGTTCTTTGAGAAAATATTTTCCTTTGAGGAGATAACTCCAGAAAATCATCATCTAGAATCAAACATTTTTCCATAATCACAAGATTCAACATAATTCTCTCTCTCAAATTCATTCATTTTTCAATCCTAACACTCTTACAGCGGACTTTAGACTGACCAGGATTCGTTCTACTTCAAGAATATTCGCTAACCTACTTAAAGAAATTTAACAAGAAGAAAAAGAGAACATTTTCGATTTGGATACATTTTTATTTTGAATGTACAGTATGTACAACAATAATATATTACACACACAAAATACTGATATAACTTATTCTCCTCAATATGTTTCACTATTGCAATTAAAGCAGCTTGAAGTCTCTGTATGTGTACTCTATAATCTTTTATTGCGAAACAAAATTATTCCCCCAATTTAAATTTACTCAACGATATCAAGTATCTTGCGTACATATCATCCCATTCAAGAAATAGTCGAGATCCTCGTGTAATTTCTACTGCTCTGTTTGGTACTCTTGTCTTTGTATCAATACTGCTGCTCCCAGCTCCACTATCAACTTCTAATAGTGTAACATACCACTCATTATTGTAAATATATCTTGTTAAATAAAAACGAATATAAACAAAGTGTTCTCTCTCTCTGAATTCTATTCTCTTACTAATATGAAGCATATTGAAAATCCTTCCTTACAATAGTTCTGGTTGCTATTAGCAGTTTTTAGGGCTTCTTGGTTTTTTTGTCCTCCCTATTTGGAGTCCCGTTAGTAAAATGAGTAGATTTTTCATCATAGGTTATTTTAAATGTTCTGGCTGAAGTCCAGTTGTCTCCCAAATAAGGAGCTTCTTCTAGAACAGCACCTCTCTTACTACTCGTGGTTGGGGTTGGGATGATGTCATAAAGAAAGATATAAGGGATATGGGAAATTCCTGGAAGGTGATAAAGAGTAAGGCTTTGAATAGATTGGGATGTGGGAGGAATATGCGTAGCTGTGTTGGCCAGGTGACTTGGTGCTGTGGTGAGTTGTTGGTACTAGTAGTAGCTCTGCTATATACATGATTAATATTATTTTGATACAGTCAGGAAGTGACGTTATTTGCTTGTTAGGAGTTGAGTTAGACGTTAAGGTTTGTTTAATACACCTCTACTTGGGTGATTCTGATAGACTTTGTCTTAAGGAACATAGCAAACTCTATGGAAGACCATGCAAAAAAATTTGAAGGTAAAATTTAAATGATTGAGCTTCTTTTAACCTTTGTAGCTTTAGCAATATGAACTAATTTCAGAGGTTTCAAAATTTAAGGATGCAAGAGAAGGTTTGAAAATAAGTATTAAAAAGACTAAGTCGCTTAGGCTAGGAATAAATGGAGGGGAAGTGAGACAATATTAGGTAACGGCAAAATCCGTTAAGTGGTCATTTTCACTTAATTAAGAAGTATTATTGTTGAAGATTTTGGATTTTGAAACGATGTCAAAATTTGAGCAACTAAGTTGCAGGTGTTTTTGATAACTTAAAAAAAGTCTGGGAGAATAGAAAGAGAGTTTGTAAATTAAGATAGAAATTGGGAGCCACTGTAATGTCAATTTGAATGCGGCACCTCAGTTTTGTTATGAGACGTTGGTGCTTTGAAATGCTGCGGCAGAAGTATTACGTGTCTCCTGAAAGAATTGTCAGAGGATAATCTTAGGTAATTGTTTGATTGATCGTAACTTAAGCTGTGGAATAAATTTCACTTGTTCCAACGGTCTAGGCGTAAAACGAGAAAAAAATGAGATGGCTTTGCCATGTCTTATGAATGAAGGGCGATGGCTCAGTAAATAATCTGCATTGCTACTTGCACTTAAAGCCAAACAAAAAGCAGAGTTTTCTTGAATGAGGTGGCAAGAGGATATAAGAAAGAGTAAAAGAAAATCAGAACCTCATTAAACCGGTTTAAAACACTAGCATTTTCAGGGGGAATCTTAATCCCTTGTGCAGAAATTTTATGAGCGCAAACTTTTGAAATAAATAATCTAACAGTTATAACCATTTTGTAAATTTTGAAATCTTATTTTTATTAAAAGAAAGCATAGGGTGCATTTAATAAGTGAATATAATAAATAAATTATTTATTAATTAATGAATAAAATAAAATAATAATAGCTAAATGAATAATAATCATCAAAATAATTAAATTAAAATAACTCTCAATAATTAAACAATGAAATGATTTAAATTAAAAAAAATTAACTACTTAATAAATTGAAAGTAATTTGGTTAATAATTGAGAATTTCGTTTAAATGTGGCTTGAAAATTGCGTTGGAGGCGTGGGAGGAGGGGGAAGGGTGTGCCAGGCAAGATTTTGCCCTGTGCGCAAGAAAGGCCAAAACCACCACTGGTTTAAAATTGAAGTTCTTAATAGATTACGGAAAAAGAGGATGGTGCTGTGTCAGCCACATGTGGTTTGTTGCTGCAATAAATAATTATTGGTAGAAGTAATAGTAAGCATGGAGGTGTTTAAAGGGCTCATGCTTCACTTAAAATTGGTTGGAAACCTAACTTATAGTAATTCTGTGACTATTCGTTGTATTCGCTTAGAAATTAATATAAAAGAGTATCTTTTTCTTGGTTCGATAGTTTTGCGTCTTGGTCAAATCCTTCAGTGTAAACCACTTTTTATAATTATTTTACAGTTACGCACCTCATGTGTAACCTTATGTTCTGTATATCGGGTCGGCAAATGCTGACACTATTCCATTTGTGAAGTGCTATCGCTTGAACAGTAATAGCCAGACAAGGGCTTGTGCTAGGTTTTCTGCTAGGAATAAGTTTGAGCCAATTGTAGTCACGTTGACAAGCATTTCAGATAAAGATAGTGACAGTATTGTATTAATTACTCTAAGTGGCTCTATGGGGCTACTCTTTTCTTCCTTAGTGGCTTAAGATAATGAAAAAAGGTTTAACGTCGATTCTTCCAGTGTTGCCACATACATTTTTTAAGTCAAAGATGCTGTTATTGTTAGTTCCAGTTATAAATGGCGACATGTTTTCTTTTCCATCAATACATATTGTATATAGTTTAAGCGTACAGTGCCCCGCGGATCCCTGTATGGACTAGAAGCGGCCAGTACCCCTTATCGTGTCAAAATAAGGCACAAGAAAGTACTCCCACCATACAAGCGGCCCTATGTTCCAATCAGACAGTACCACCGCCATACAAGAGGCACTATGTTCCAGGAGGACATTGCCAACTATACAACAGACGTATCTTGAGGTCTCTGATAAGAAATCTTTCTGTAAGAATGCCTAAATTCCAACAGGACTTTCGGTCCTTATTTTAAGCATTGTTTCACTATAAAAGAACGGAGGACATTGTTTTTATTCTATTTTTTCTTTTTCAACGACATGTTTTTAGCTTCTAAGCAACTTCCCATTGATTTTATGAAATTGTGTGTTTTCTTTCTTTGACATAGATTGTTTTCATCTTTTTCCATGTCTTAAGATCACATTAAACATACATCTACCAAAAAAAACACCTGTGCTATTTTAAAAGTACAAAATGAGGATGATATAAATGCGCAGGAACTGGAAGTTGATTCCAGTAATGAGACTATACAAAAGCGTCTCCATAGAAACCCAAACGAGAAGAAGAAGACAAAGATCTCATTGTCAGTGTTACATTCTGTTGATGTTTCAAAGTGTATTTTGGAATTTTTTCGTTGAAATGCGAGACTTGGAGTATTTTTGTAGTGTTATGTCGTGGTTTATCTAATCAGTGTTACATTCTATTGATGTTTCAAAGTACATTTTGGAATTGTTTTCTCTGAATCGTAAGACTTGGAACATTTTTGTAGCATTGTAGCGTGGTTTATTTTATCAGTATTACATTATGTTGATGTTTGAAAGTGCATTTTGAAATTTCTTCGTTGAAACGTAAGACTTGAAACTTGAAAAGTGTTGTGTCGTGGTTTATCTCATCAGTGTTATATTCTGTTTCAAACTGCATTTTGGAATTTTGTCGTTGAATTATAAGACTTGGAATATTTTTGTAGTGTTGTGTCGTGGTTTATCTTATCAGTCTTACATTCAGTTGATGTTGCAGCGTTCATTTTGGAAGTTTTTCGTTGAATTGTAAGACTCGGAATATTTTTGTAGCGTTGTGTTGTGGATTATCGTATTAGTGTTATATTTTGTTGATGTTTCAAAATGTATTTTGGAAATTTTTCGTAGAAACATAAGACTTGGAATATTTCTTTAGTCTTATGTCGTGGTTTATATGTCAGTGTTAAATTCTGTTGATGTTTAAAAGTTCATTTTGGAATTTTTTTGCTGAATTATAAGACTTGGTATATTTTTGTAGAGTTTCGTCGTGGTTTATCTTGTCAGAGTTACATTCTTTTGATGTTTCAAAGTGAATTTTGGAATTTTTTTCGTTGAAACGTCACCAACAATAGAGTACCAGTGGGATTTCTGCGTGAGAAAAATCCAATTTTTTATACATTTTGTAATTAATAAAAATTTATTATATTCGGCTATAAACAATTGTAATAAGATTGCAGCCAGCTTTTACATGTAGCGCGCACTTAACGTAAACAATTGCTGCACCTCTCATTAATATTAATTTTGAATTCTATCTAAAAATTTTCCCAAATTCGATGTTTGTATTTCTCTTTTTTTTTCTTTTTTTAATCCAACCCAAAATCACTTTTTTCAATATGCATATCAAAATAATTGCCTTTTAATTCTGATTCTGAATATGTATAATTCATTAAGTTCAACTATACCTATTAAAAGTTACGAAACTCTAGATTTTGAATCAATTAGCGAAGTTTGAAATTTAGTTCCAGAAACATTTTAAATGTGTAGGCAGGCTATGACGTATTTTAGCCAAAGAATTTTTTTATCATTGTCGGAGACAATTGACATTCGTAAATTATGTTTCTTGAGGGATTGTTAGCGTTATAAAAATATATATTATAAAGAAACTTTTGGTTGATCAATATATCTAAACTTTGGGAAAAAATATAAGAGGCTTATGTAGAATCTTTTTGTGCACAGTCCTTTTGACAAATCTATACATTAGGCTATGTCTTTTTGAGGGGTTAGTAACTTAAAAAATATTTTTTTTAAGGAAATTTAATTATGAAGAAAACTTTGACTTATTAATATGTATATTAAAAAAAGTGTAGGTGTTCTGTAGAGGCTTTTTCCCGTTTTCAAATATTAGATGACTTGGAGCGACACTGGTTCTCCCTTTTCAGTTTTCTGATCTGAGTTTTGGATTCCAAATTTTGTTTTTCCTTGTAATATTGACAAGTCTTCCCATGGTCTCTATAGTGTGGCTTACAAGGTTCTGAATTTGAGCGTGGTTTCGTCATTTCATCAAAGGTCTGTAATCTCTGTTCCTCTTGGCACTTTGCATTTTGCATTAGCGATTTGGTCACGTGCTTCTGAAGTTTGGACTTTTTCCTGAATTTTTGGTTTCTTAACTTTTCTCCGTAGCTTTTCTCTTAAAGTATTTTTCCTTACAGAGGGGCCTGGTTTAGTCATATCCGTTTCTGTAGAAAAGTTATCTGTTTCACATGCTGTTAGCTTGCGTGTTGTAGATAGATTGTTCCGAATGCCATTTTTGTGTTAAGACTGCAGGAAAGTCTAGCGTATGAAATTCAGACAATTCTTGTGTTTCTTCTAATTTTTCTTCTTCTTTGGACTTAACCTCTGGTTTATTATCTCTTGAACCAGTAGGTTGTCTTTGAAATTCTTCTCTGTCACTTTCATCACTAGTATCCAATGGGCATTGAACACTGCCCCTTTTTTTATTGGTTCTGAAAAGTTTTTAGCCGAGACAGGGCCAAATATTCCTTCAACTGCTCCCAACTGTTGTGGTCGTTAAACAGGTCATAAAAATCATATGGTCTCCTGACATATACTGGTGCAATTGTTTTGTCTCCTTCTTCATCTGAAGAAATAGGCTCCAATTTCCATGGATTCTGTTGAGGTGTACTACTTCATCCGTTTCTCTATACTGGTGCTTTAAAACATCGGCTAAGCTATTTGGCAGAATTTTTACCATTCTAAAAGGTCCATCCAATTTCGGTTTACCTTTTTTGATCCTTCTAGGTTGTTTTTTTGTACATAGACCAGGTCTCTTAAACAATTATTAGCCTTATTTTTACTTTTTCTGTCATGTTTTTATTTTAGTACTTTCTTTGTATCTTCCAAATTCTCTTTAACTTGCTCCATTGCTTTTTTCATACATATTATCGTTTCTTGTTTGTATTGATCAAGATTATAATATGTTCTATCACTTTGTATTTCATCCATAAAAATCCTAAGATCTCTCAAATATTGTAAAAAATGGCGCTTCTTTTAAAAAACGTAAGAAAGAAGTATTCACAGCAAAGATTAAAAAGGGTAAATGGTCATCCCAATTTTTATTTTCCCACCTTGCATGTAACCCTAGAATATACGCCAGTTCCCTATGCTTGCGTTCAATTTTTCCATTAGCTAACGCCATATACGATTAAGTATACCTGCGCATTATACCCAAATATTCCGTAATTTTGTCTAATAGTTTTGATCTGAAGCATGGGTTATTGTCACTAAGCAAAATCCGAGGGAAAATCCCATGTTCCAAAAATAGTTGGTTTACTAAAACTTTTGCTATAGTTTTTGCCTTTACGTCCTTAATTGGGAAAGCGTATAAATATGAATTGAAATGATCCACTAATGATAATACAAGTTGATTCCATTTCCTGGAAACTGGTAACCCTTCTCCTGAACCCCAAATGTCTATAGAAATTAATTTTCCTACCCCTGAAGGTGTTGGTTATTGACCTAATTCAGCCTTATACGTCTTTGGTGGTGACTTTTGTTTGACACACTCTTGACAGAATTGTATGAACGTTTTTACTTTTGAGCACATTATTGGAAAAAAATTCCTTTTATTTGTCCAATAGTTTTTGGTTCTCCCAAGGAACTGCCGCTTTTTGCAAGTGCCATCTGTAAAATTTCTCATTTTAGTTATTTTGAAACCACTGGAAAAATTCTTAATTCATTTTTCTATACTCTTGGTGTGCTCTCCAATATCTTATCAAAATATTTTTACTCTCATCCAGATAAAAATTATCAAAGTCTTTCAAAAAACTTTTTGAAGTGTTCAAGGGGTTGTTTTCCGTTTAGTAAAAGGGATTTCATAGCTGTACAAAAACCATCTTTATCTTGATGTCGAAAAATATTTTCATTGGATAACAATTCCAAATCGACAAAGTCATGTTGGATGGCGGTTATCAAATTTTCTTCCATATCTGGGTTCCGTGATGTATAATCTGGTAGAATTTTTTCACGGCCTTTTATATACATTGGAATATATGCATATGCTTGAAGACAGAGCACCCATCTTGTAAGCGTCGCTGAAGTATTTTGTATCGTATGTAACCAAATTAGCGATTTTTGATCCACGCGTAAAGTGAGATTTTTTGCGAGCAAAAATTGGGGAAAATCTTCGGTAAAACTTCAACTGTTAATTCTCTTTCAACCGATGAATATTTTATTTCAGCATCTTTCAGCGATCTGCTGGCGTACTGAACTATGGATTCAGTACGTTTCAGCCCCTTCAGTATTTATATTCAATATTATCGTTCCAATTCTGTACGCCGAAGCATCAGTTTGCAAAGAGAAGTCTTCTCTGACAAATCTGGCAATTTAAGTATTGGAGCCTTCAATAATTCACTTTTTATTTCATTCAGCGTTTCTATAGCGTCTGGTGGACATTTGAATTTCCCTGATATTTTTTTTCAAAGATTTGTCAAAGATTGTGCTATTGTCGCATAACTTTTAATATATCGTCAGAAATAACTTAGCAATCCACACACTGATCTGCAGCTTTTTTGATCTTTTGGTGGTTTTAATTGTTCTATGACCGTAAATTTTTCTGAATTTGGCGAATAGTACCTTGGCTTATCAAATAACCAAGAAAAACAAATTTTGGTACCACTTTTTTCAGCTTTTCTGGTTTTAATTTTAACACTGCTTTTTCGAATTCCGTAGTATTCTTCTAAGTTCAATTAAATGCTCTTTTAGGTTTTCAGTAAATAGTATTACGTCATCTAAGTAAGCTAATTTATCTTTTTTCCTTTTTGGTTCGTTATCTCTTAATACTAAATTCATCAGTCGACCAAAGTATTTTTGACTAAATGATAAACCAAAATACATGGATTCAAAAGTGAACGTTCCTCCATCGTCTAAGATTACTGTTGTCTTTGGTATTGTGTCTGGTTCAAAGGCTGTTAGCCAAAATCCTGCTATCAGATCAAAACTAATGTAGTATTTTGAACCTCCCAGAGGGTCTAATATCGTATCAAATCGTAGCAATTTTATAACATCCTTTACCGTGACTGCATTTAGCAATCTAAAATCTATACATAGTCTCCAAGAATTGTTTTTTTTCCTGACTAATACCAATGGAAAACACCATGCTCCCCTTAAACACTCTCTTTAACTATACCCTGTTCCTTTATTTCTTTTATTCGGGCATCTAGCCATGGTTTTAAATGATAAGGCCTTTTATGCGGTGATTTTTTAATTGGAGGGCCCTGTGTTGGTATTTTGTGCGTGATCAAGTGAGTTACTCCGTAATCAGCTTTATGCCTTCTAAATGTCCATCCAAAATACCAGAGAATATTTCACACCTGGGTTTTTATGGTAAATTTACTCAATTAAATTGTTTCAAAGAATCAGTTTTGTCTTTCCATACTCTTCTTACGGTTGTGGTGTCGATGAAATTTGCTCTTGGCTAGTAAAACCTACGCTTAAATCAGAACTGCTTAGTGATTTTATATCAGTATTTGAAATCTTTTCCGCCGATCCTAGCGCTACTTGGTTTAGTTTTACTTTAACACTGCTTAAATTTGATAATTTTAAACATGTTATACCATTCTCAATTTTAATAGTTTGATTTTCAACTAAAATTGCGGGATGTTTTTCGAAAATGTACCCCCTATTAAAGCTTTCATTAATTTGTTCTTTCCCTCTTTGGTATTTGTAGTCTCTGAAACTCGAGCTGTTTTCCCCCTTCTATTGTTATTTTTCTGTTCAATTTTAGATTATAACCCCAATTGTCACTATCTTCATCTGTTGTTACGGAAAATTACATATTAGTTTCATTTGGATGGGTTATGGTTACATTATCAGTTAGGGGCTCCCACATGATCCCATACTTTCTTATAAGATCTACTCCTAGAATACAAGGATATGGGAGTTGTTTACATATTATCATTATTACTGTTATTTCTTTATTCCCTGTGCTAAATTTCAATGGACATTCACCGAAAATTGTCAGCTTGTGACCTGTTACCGATGTTATGGTATTCTGACATTTGTTCAAGTGATTTTTTACACTAGGAGGAAACCTCTTAAGAAATTCCTCTCGAATTAAAGATTTTGAAGAACCCGTATCAAGTAAACACGGTAAATTTTGGAAACACTCAATTTTAAAACAACGCAAAATCGGTAGATTATTATTTGTATCTGCACCACAACATACTAAATTATAAAGAGGTATTTGAAATGGTTCAGCTCTGTTGACTCTTATAGGCTGGCTTCTCCGTCTAAATGCCACCTGTCATTTAACCAAAATTTTTTGGGGGTTCCCCAGTTTTCTAAAGCGTTTCTATTTTCACCCTGGGTGTTGATTACCGTTTGATTCCTAGTCCAAAATTAAGGAATATTATTTGGCGTTTGCCAAGTATTATTTATTGCCTGCCTTGTTAAATTTCTGCCCCCCCCCCCTCAATCTGCGTTGAAGTCAAGTTTTTGTATGTCGGGCCTTGCTTCTGTATTCTCTGCCAGCAATCTGCCGCATAGTGATTTGGTTTGCCACAGTAATAGCAGTTAAATCTTCTCTTAAATTGTTCTTTGGTTTCCTGGTTTCTACATGGTGTATAATTACTTCTACATACTCTTGACCTATCATTGTTGGTTCTCCAACTATCTGTTTTTGGTGGTGGTGGGTGCCCATATTTTCTAGAGTTAATAGCCACTAACGACTTAAGGTCGTGGAATCTTTTGGATACTTGTCTAAACGGAGACCCTTGGCCTCTTTCGTGCCTATCGCAACTAACGTCGTTCCGTTTGATGTGGTTATAAACCTCCGATATAAGTTTCATAAAATTGTGCATTCTCGATGAGAATAAATTTTTTTTTGAAATGGTGCTCTGCAAGATATCCTTCCATATGTGATTCTTTTCTTCCATATTTGGGTATATTTTCTCGTCCTCCACGCCAGTGTTCTTCGATGTATTGCTTGTGAGCACCTGTTGCAGGGTCAAAAAAATTTATGCTGTGGTTGACGCGTAAATGTTGATATCCCTGGCTAGCCAGGCAATCGTAAGCCCCCCAACAGTCACTGCAAATCGTCGTCCCTCGCAGGAATCGGTTTTTGATAATTCCAGACAACGTGGCACTACTTTTATCCGGTACAGAAATTATGAATGAATTACCAGTCCCTCACTCTATTCCACCAAATACCCAAACATCACCAACAATTCGACCACGATTATACTTATGCTTCCCAAATTTGGCTTCATCTATCTCAACAATGACATCTTCTCCTCCCAAAGGAGCGGAGTTTGGATGAAATTTATATACAAACTTCTCTGCAAATTAGCTCTAATCCACAAAGGTTTTTCTAGAACAGATAACACTGTTGATAATCAAATCCTCCCTTGAAGGCGGTATTTGAAACCAGAACATCAAAAACGGAAATTTCCTTGCAGAGAAAGGTGTGAACAAGCCATCCATGTTTTTTTTATAGATCGATTTTAAGAAATTACATTATCCCAAGTGTATTCGCGGCCACCTTGGATAGGTATAAGCCTAGACATCTGGTAATAGAACAATTTTCTAGATTTTAAGCATATCTGGTCACAGTTTTCACAATTCCAGCTTCTCAATAACAAGCCATGGTTATAACACAACTCTATGACTGCCTCATCAGTAGAAAATTGAATAATACAATCACATAAATTTATTTCACAAAACTGCAAGATATGTTTCAATAAAAGTCATTTACAGACTGAAACTATATCTTGTAATATTATTTGCGGCTTTCCTTACAATGCTGGGGAATAGTCAAACAAAGATAACTGTGATTTGGGCCTTGAATATAGTGGAAAGATGGGTCAACTTTGTATGGCACCTTCCGCCGGTAAAAAGCCGATGATTAGATTTTATTTATTTGCAAAATGCGTCTACCAGATGAGACATTCTGATAAGGTTAAATAAAATATGCTCCGTACGAGTGAGATAATTTTGTTCGTTCTAAGTGTCATCTTTGCTCTTTACTTCCCTCATAAAACTTTGTTTTTTAAACTAGTTTTGCTTGTTTTTAATAATAATAAAAAAATAATCATTTTGAAGGCACAAAAGTAGTGTCCCATCTCTACTTTCTGTAACATGCCCTCCCCAGTTTCTACAACATGCCCTTCATTTTCCTATAGGATTTCTACAACATGCCCTCTGACGTCACAACATTCCCTGTTTGCTACAACATTCCCTGTTTCTAGTTGGCAATATTACCACCCCTGGCAAGATTCCCATGGGAGCCCTGTTTCTAGGCAAATGTACCAGGAGGTGTCTTCTCGATGTTGGAGTCTAATCGAATTTCTTAGAATCTAGGTGTTCTATTATTTTCGTTTTTATAATAAAAACCTAAGATGGCCATTTTATAGAGAAATCTCATCTAAATATGTCTCCCCAGGTGGTAGAAGCCATTTTTATTGATCGTGATTCAGTTTATTTCTGGAAGTGAGACTGTCAAAATCAAAATGGATGCTTATAAATTATTGGATATTGAAAGTGTTGATGAAACGGGACATAGAGTACATAAAGTATTGGTGAAAACTACAAGGAATTCCCCACTAACCCTAGAACGGGACAAGATGTATGCTGGATATGTTATAATATTAAGCAAATTCAAGTCGGAATAACAATAATACTTTGTAGCTAAGGTGAATATAGCGCATATACAGAGACGACAAGATAAATAAACTGCGCTGGCAAAATTTGTTGAAGAGAACAAGTTATAGAAAATTATTAGTCTGTATTTGGTAGTGAAACTGTTAAAACTGATGAATTTGAGAATCAGAAAATCTTACGTGATCAAATAAAATTGGTAAAACGGTTAATTTTATATGACGACTTTCTGGAACTATCTTTTGAAAGAAAAATAATTTCTCGAGAAATGCTTAACGATAAAATGGGAGCCGACTTCTCATCTTTGGACTACTGTATGAAACTTTGTCGTCGTGGCCCCCAAGCTTTTACTCAATTTATAGATATATTGTTGGGGACGAAACAAAATGATATTGTGGTTTTTCTCTTAACAACTACTTAGACGGCAATTTTGTAAGAAATCATGTCTATACATGTTTTGTAACGCCCCTAAGAGACATTTTATTGACCCCGAGTCAGTTTCTTTTTTGAATTGAGACAGTCAACATCGAAAAATGTTTTACATATGCCCATTATGCTTGTATACTATGGGCAGTTGGTCATCCTGTGAGAATTGTACTTTTGCTGATGACTATAATGAAAAGTGTAAATTATGCGATCCATGTAAATTGCAGTGCATATGCAGTGCAGATATGCAGTGCACATTAAAGACTGTAATTCATATTTTGAAGAAATTTGTGACTCTCATAATGGAGGATTCTTATGCTCCAATTGCCATTATGACAAATGTGATCAACGGGAAAATACTTGGCATGCCATACCCTGGCATCATTGCAAAAAACCCTAAACGTGACTTCAGTTTATTTTTAAGGGACTGGTATCGTCGTGGCGTTAAATTGTTTTCGGAAGAAGAGCCTAGTCTACGCTTCAATTTCTGGGATAATAAAAGAGTCTGGTTTTTACACATCGCTGTGAAGATACCGGCTACTTATATTTGGCTGTTACAGAAAGTGATTCTTCACAAAAGCAAATTGAAACATGTGAATTTTATAATATGAATGAGAATAGTATTATTGAATTTACAAAGAGATTTAACAAAACGAAGTTACATTAAATTGTAAAAAATATGACCCTGACTTTGCATTTCAAGATGAATACAAGCTGAGTCCTGATGAGCTGTTACCACTTATCGTTTCTGATGATTAACTATACGTAGAAAAAGAAATCTAAAAAACGACACTGTGTTTTGTATATATATATATATATATATAAATATATATATATATAATATATATATATATATATATATATATATATATATATATATATATATATATATATATATATATATATATATATATATATATATATATATATATATATATATATATATATATATATATATATATATATATATATATATATATATATATATATATATATATATATATATATATATATATATATATAAACACAAAAATATCCAGAAACAAATGTACATACATTTTTAAGGCATTTGCCTTTTAGGGCTCCGAAATTTATATTATAGAGATAGGAAATAGTATTCTTAACAAGAAAGTCATTCAATCGAGGAATATCGCAATCAATCCTGAGGAATTTCATGTAAGTATGTCCACGACTTCGAAAAATTAAATATAATAGGGCATGAAAATCACAGCTTTTTGTTGATAGATCTTGTACCCACTTTTTATTTTTAATAATAGATTTTCCACTCTGCTCAGAAAAATTTTTGATTTGAGGTGTGTAGAATGTATACGGTAGGCCAAGCGGATCAGAATAATTTATATTCTTTCTCGTTGGAAATATGCATAGCCATTGCTCCGTCTTTACCGTTGCTGGACTGCTATTAACAATAATAATGATGTTGTAAGCATGTGGAATATGCTGCAGGAAATCCGAAGGTATGCAATAAGATTTATATTTGGACATGTAGGGATCCATATTGAATACACGGATCATTTTATTCATGCTTGTGGCGCAAAGTCTAATAAAGCACTGCCGTCAGGGTTAATTTGTCAATAGGTTTTAAATTGATTTGGCGATATTAATGCAATAAATTCTTCCAATGGTCTCGACAAAGGTACTACACTCTAAACGTACATTACCCGTCCGGACAATACTAATGTCTTGAGTACCGGGCAAATCCAATACAATGATGCTGTGAGTTTTTGCAAACATTTCTTTACTTATACCGTTTTCAAATAATTATGAATCTCGATCTAGGGACTGCATTGTCAATTTATATAGGGCCCTGTGGGCCCTATATGTGGGCCCTGTGGGCTCTATAGGGTGGACCATTGAATTTCCCTGATTTTTTTTTAAAAGATTTGTCAAAGATTGAGCTATTGTCGCATAACTTTTAATATATCGTCGGAAATAACTTAGCAATCCACACACTGATCTGTTGCTTTTTTATCTTTTGGTGGCTTTAATTGTTCTATGACCGTATATTTGTCTGTATTTGGCGAATAGTAACCTGGTTTATCAAATAACCAAGAAAAAACAATTTTTGTACCACTATTTTCATCTTTTCTGGTTTTTGTTTTAACCCTGCTTTTTTGAATTTTCCTAGTATTCTTCTAAGTCCAATTAAATGGTCTTTTAGGTTTTCAGTAAACAATATTACGTCATTTAAATAAGCTAATGTATCTTTTTTCTTTCCAGTTCGTTATCTTTTAACACTAAATTAATTGGTCGGCTAAAACAGTTTGGGCTAAATGACGTTCAAATGTGAACGTTCCTCCATCGTCTTAGATTAATATTGCCTTGTGCTTTTTCTCTGGGTCTAAGGCTATTTGCCAATATCCTGCTATCAGGTCAAAACTAGTGCAGAATTTTGAACCTCCATGCGAGTCTAATATCGTGTCAATTCGTAGCAATTTTATAACATTCTTTACCGTGACTGCATTTAGCAATCTAAAATCTATGCATAGTCTCCAAGTATTGTTTTTCCTGACTCTTACCAGTGGAAAACACCACACACTAACACTCTTTTTAACTATAGCCTGTTCTTCCATTTCTTTTATTTGGTCATCTAGCCATGGTTTTAAATGATAAGGCGTTTTGCATGGTGATTTTTTAATTGGAGGGCCTTGTGTTTGCATTTTGTGCGTGATTAGGTATGTTAAACCATAGTCAATTTTGTGTCTGGCTAACGTCCAACCATAGTCCCAAAGAATATTTCACCCTGGGTTTTTATATTTTTAAGTAAATGTACTAAATTAAATTGTTTCAAAAAATCAGTTTTTGTCATTCCATACTCTTCTTACGGTTGTGGTGTCGATGAAATTTGCTCTTGGCTAGTAAAACTTACGCTTAATTCTGAACTGCTTAGTGATTTTATATCAGTATCTTAAATCTTTTCCGCCGATCCTAGCGCTACTTGGTGTAGTCTTACTTTATCCTTGCTTAAATTTGATAATTATAGATATGCCATACCATTCTCAATT
The DNA here is from genome assembly GCF_049724085.1 of Artemia sp. Qi Xiang Cuo. Classification (NCBI taxonomy): domain Eukaryota; kingdom Metazoa; phylum Arthropoda; class Branchiopoda; order Anostraca; family Artemiidae; genus Artemia; species Artemia sp. Qi Xiang Cuo. The sequence continues at coordinate 71,377,500 of NC_142803.1, forward strand.
TTAATAGTTTGATTTTTCCACTAAAATTGCGGGATATTTTTCGAGGATGTACCCCCTATTAAAGCTTTCATTATTTTGTTCTTTCTCTCTTTGGTATTTGTAGTCTCTAAAATTGAGCTGTTTTCCCCCTTCTATTGTGATTTTTCTGTTCAATTTTAGATTATAACCCCAATTGTCACTATCTTTATCTGTTGTTACGCAAACTTACATATTAGTTTCATTCGGATGGGTTATGGTTATATTATCAGTTAGGGGCCCCCATATGATCCCATACTTTCTTACTAGATCTACTCCTAGAATACAAGGATATGGGAGTTGTTTACATATTATCATTATTACTGTTATTTCTTTATTCCCTGTGCTAAACATCAATGGACATTCACCGAAAATTGTCAGCTTGTGACCTGTGTTACCGATGTTATGGTATTCTAGCATTTGTTCAAGTGATTTTTTACACTAGGAGGAAACCTCTTCAAAAATTCCTCTCGAATTAAAGATTTTGAAGAACCCGTATCAAGTAAACACGGTAAATTTTGGAAACACTCAATTTTAAAACAACGCAAAATCGGTAGATTATTATTTGTATCCGTATCACAACATTCTAAACTATAAAGAGGTCTTTAAAATGGTTCAGCCCTGTTGACTCTTACAAGCTGGCTTCTCTGTTTAAATGCCCTCTGTCATTCAACCTAAAGTTTTCTGGGGTTTCCCAGTTTACTTCAGTGTTGCTATTTTGACCCTGGGTGTTGTTTACCGTTTGATTTCTAGGCCTAAATTCAGGAATATTATTTGGAATTTGCCAAGTATTATTTGTTGCCTGCCTTGTTAAATTTCTGGCCCCCCCCTCCCCATGTGCGTTGAAGTCAAGTTTTGTATGTCAGGCCTTGCTTGTGTATTCTATGCCAGCAATCTGCCGCATAGTGATTCGGTTTGCCACAGTAATAGCAGTTAAACCTTCTCTTAAAGTGTTCTTTGGTTTCCTGGTTTCTACATGGTGCATAATTAATCCTACACACTCTTGATCTATCATTGTTGGTTCTCAAACTATCTGGTTTTGGTGGTGGTGGGTACCCATATTTTCTAGAGTTACTAGCCACTAACGACTTAAGGTCGCGGAATCTGTTGGCTACTTGTCTAAACGGAGACCCTTGGCCTCTGTCATACCTATCGCAACTAAAGTTGTTCCGTTAGTTGTGGTTATAAAGCTCCGATATAAGTATCATAAAATTGTGCACTCTCGATGAGCATATTTTTTTTTAAATGGTGCTCTGCAAGATATCCTTCCATATGTGATTCTTTTCTGCCATAATTGGGTATATTTTCTTGACTTTCACGCCAGTGTCTCTCGATGTCTTGTTTTTGAGCACCTGTTGCAGGGTCAACAAAATTTATGCTGTGGTTGACGCGTAAATGTTGATATCCCTGGCTAGCCAGGCAATCGTAAGCCCTCAAACAGTCACTGAAAATTGTTGTCCGTGGCAGGAATCGGTTTTTTATAATTCCCAACAATGTGGAACTACTTCTATTCAGTACAGAAACCATGAATGAATTAGCAGTCCCTCGCTCTATTCCAGCAAATACCCAAACACCATCAACAATCTGACCACAATTATACTTATGCTTCCCAAATTTGGCTTCATCTATCTCAACAATGACTTCTTCTCCTCCCAAACAAGCGGAATTTAAATGAAATATATATACAAACCTCTCTGCAGAACTAGCTCCAATCCACAAAGGTTTTTCTAGAACAGATAACATCGTTGATAATCAAATCCGCCCTTGAAGACGGTATTTGAAACCAGAACATCAAAAACAGAAATTTCCTTGCAGAGGAAGGTGTGAACAAGCCATCCATGTTTTTTTATAGATCGATTTTGAAAAATTACATTATCCTAAGTGTATTCGTGGCCACCTCGGATAGGTATAAGCCTAGATATCTGGTAACAAAAAACTTTTCTAGATTTTAAGCATATTTGGTCACAGCTATCACAATTCCAGCTTCTCGATAACAAGCCATGGTTATAACACAACTCTAAGACTGTCTCATCAGTAGAAAATTGAATAATACAATCACATAAATTTATTTCACAAAACTGCAAGACATTTTTTAATAAAAGTCATTTACAGACTGAAGCTATAACTTGTAATATTACTTGCGGCTTTCATTACGATGGTGGGGAATAATCGAACAAAGATAACTGTGATTTGGGCCTTAAATATAGTGGAAAGATGGGTCAACTTAGTATGGAACCTTCCGCCGGTAAAAAGCAGATGAATAGATTTTGTTTATTTGCAAAATGTGTATACCAGATGAAACAGCCGATAAGGTTAAATAAAATATGGTCGTTACGAGTGTGATAATTTTGTTCGTTCTAAATGTCAACTTTGCTCTTTACTTCCCTCAGAAAACTTTGTTTTTTAAACTAGTTTTGCTTGTTTTTACTAAAAAAAAGATAATTTAGAAGGCACAAAAGTAGTATCCCATCTCTGCTTCCTGTAACATGCCCTCCCAAGTTTCTACAACATGCACTCCATTTTTCCATAGGATTTCTACAACATGCCCTCTGACATCACAACATGCCCTGTTTCTACAAAATGCCCTGTTTCTAGCTTGCAATATTCCCATCCCTGGCAAGATTCCCATGGGAACCCTGTTTCTAGGCAAAAGTACCAGGAGGTATCTTCTCGATGTTGGAGTCTAATCAAATTTGTTGGAATCCAGGTGTTCTATTATTTTTGTTTTTCTATTAAAAGCCTAAGATGACCATTTTATAGAGAAGTCTTATCTAAACATGTCTCCCCAGGTGGTAGAAGCCATTTTTATTGATCGTGACTCAGTTTTTTCTGGAAGTGAGACTGTCAACATTAAAATTGATGCTTATAAATTATTGGATATTGAAATTGTTGATGAAACGGGACCTAGAGTGCCTAAAGTATTGGGGAAAATTACAAGGAGTTCCCGACTAACCCTAGAATGGGACAAGATGTATGCTGAATATGTTATAACATTAAGTAAATTCAAGTCGGAAGAACAATTATGCCTTGCAGCTATGGTGAATATAGTGCATATACAGAGAATACAAGACGAATTAAATGTGCTGGCAAAATATATTGAAGAGAACAATTTATAGAAAACGGTTAGTCTGTATTTGGTAGTGAGAGTGTTAAAATGGATAGATTTGAGCATCAGAAAATCTTACGTGATCAAGTAAAATTGAAAAAATGGTTAATTTTAGATGACGAATTTTTGGAACTATCTTTTGAAAGAAAAATAATTTCTCGAGAAATGCTTAACGGTATAATGGGAACCGATTTCTCATCTTTGGACTACTGTATGAAAATTTGTCGTCGTGGCTCCCAAAGCTTTTACTCAATTTATAAATATATTGTTTGAGACGAAACAAAATTATATTGTGGTTTTGCTCTTAACAACTACTTAGACGGCTATTTTGTAAGAAATCATGTCTATACATGTTTTATAACGCTCCTAGGACACATTTTATTGATCCCGAGTCAGTTTCTTTTTTGAAGTGAGACAGTCAAAATTGAAGAATGTTTTACACATGCCCCTTAAGCTTGCATACATTGGGCAGTTGGTTATCCTATGAGAAGTTTGCTTTTGCTGGTGACTATAATGAAAAGTGTAAATTATGCAATCCATGTAAATTGCATAGAGGATATGCAGTGCAAATTAAAGACTGTAATTCATGTCTTGAAGATATTTGTGACTCTCATAATCGAGGATTCTTATGCTCCAATTGCCATTATGACAAATGTGATCTACGGGAAAATACTTGGCATGCCATACCCTGGCATGATTGCAAAAAACCCTAAACGTGAGTTCAGTTCCTTTTTAAGAGACCGGTATCGTCGTGGCGTTAAATTGTTTTCTGAAGAAGAGCCTTGTCTACGCTTCAATTTCTGGGATAATAAAAGAGTCTGATTTTTACGACATCGCTGTAAAGATACCGGCTACTTTGATTATAAACCTACAGAATTATATTTGGTTATTACAGAAAGTGATTCTTCACAAAAGCAAATTGAAACATGTGAACTTTATAATATGAATGAGAATAGTGTTATTGACTTCACAAAGAAATTTAGTAAAAGCGAAGTTACATTATATTTTACAGATTATTACCCTAACTTTGCATGTCAAGATGAATGCAGGCTGAGTCCTGATGAGCTGTTACCACTTATCGTTTCTAATGATTAACTATACATAGAAAAAGAAATCTAAAAAACGACACTGATTTTTGTATATATATATATATATATATATATATATATATATATATATATATATATATATATATATATATATATATATATATATATATATATATATATATATATATATATATATATATATATATATATATATATATATATATACACACACACACACACACATATATGTATATATATATATATATATATATATATATATATATATATATATATATATATATATATATATATATATATATATATATATATATATATATATATATATATATATATATATATATATATATATATATATATAAATATCAATAAATAAATTTACATACATTTTTAAAGCATTTGCCTATTAGGGCATCGAAATTTATATTAAAGAGATTGGAAAGAGTATTTTAATCAAGAGAGTCATTCAATCCAGGATTGTCACCATATTTCATGAAAAATTCCATGTAAGTATGTCCACGACTTCGAAAATTTAAATATAATAGGGCATGAAAACCAAAGGTTTTCGTTGATAGATATTGTACCCACTTTTTATTTTCAATAATAGATTTTACACTCTGCTCGAGAAAATTTTTGATATGAGGTGTGTAGAATGTATATGGTAGTCCAAGCGGATCAGAATATTCAGTATTCTTTCTTGTTGGAAATATACATAACCATTGTTCCGTCTATACCGTTGATGGACTGCTTTTAACATTTATAATGATATTGTTAGGATGTTGAATATGCTCCAGGAAATCCGAATATACGCAATAGGATTTATATGTGGACATGTAGGGGTCCATATTGAATACACGGATCATTTTTTTCTTGTTTGTGGCGCAAAGTCTAATAAAAAACTGCCGTCAGGGGTAATTTCTCAATAGGTTTCAAATTAATTTGGCGAGATTAATTCAATAAATCCCTCCAATGGCTCGGAAAAGGTACATTCTAAATGTATATTACTCGTCTGGACAATACTCGTGTCTTGAGTACCGGACAAATCCAATACAATAATGCCATGAGTTTTTGCAAACATATCTTCACTTGGACCATTTTTGAATAATTGAGAATCTCGATCTAGGGATTGATTGTCAATTCCTATGTCCTGTAGGATTTATCAAAGGATAAATTGTAGGGAGGAGTTCTATTTACTTTACAAACAAGCGATGAAAGTCCAGACAGTTCAAATTTACATGGGGAATCTGTCCATGATCCAACAGCACTAGCACTTTGTACAAAAACCAATGCCAATTTTGAAGGAATTTCGCCACTAATAAACGAGGAATCGGTATAGATAAGTTTACCTGTAGTAATATTGCGTTGATTCGTTATGGTATGAGACACATGTAGTTTGATATTAATTCCAGCAGCTCTTAATTCTTCAATTGCCAAAGCAACAGACCTCATAACTTGTTGTTTTTGTACATGAAGTGTTGCCGAGTTGAGAGAGACTGTTACATCAGGTGCAGCGCCTAGTACTTTTTGCATATTATAATTGGACGGTGCAAATTGTAGCCTCATATAAATCTTTATATTGGGAGGCAGCCATTGAGGTATAATAAACATCTTATGATTTAGTCTCCCAACTAAATTAAAATCTTTAGTTGTCGTATCTCTAAGAAAATTAGTGACCGCAGCATCTGTTTTATATTCATAAACCAGTGCTTGTCCCCTCAGCAACTTATAAGACATTAGGTTCATCAACATGAATTGTATATAACTTGTATAATTTGAAATATTATTGCTTGTGCTCACTAATATTCTATTTATGTAGAAATAAATCATCTGTCGAAATAAATTATGCAGTACACAATTTTCTTAGGATAACCTCTCAGCTGCACTTGGTTTTTCATTGACAGATTTTTTAACAATGACTTTCAAATCAATAAATGTCGAGGTCAAATCAATGAAGTAGTCTTCATGGGAATAAATTTTAAAATGAATATTTTCAGAGAGCGATTGTTGCGGGTAAAATTGATCATAGTATCCATGTTTTACACTTACATCTAAATTTTCCGCATTGAGCAGATTAAGAGATGAGGTAACTGAAGGGTGAGATTCTTTATGTGGTAGATATGCCATTATCTAGGAAAAGTAATCCTTTTTGGATCTTTTTATTTTGTTCTTCCTTGATGCTTTACGCTTCTGGGCTGAATTGAGACTGAGGAGTGATGAGGTCTTTCGCCTCATTTTAAACCTTTTCTGCGCTGATTCAATCGCTCAACAAGGGATCGTGCGCTCGACCTAAGATTTTGTGAACCTTTTTTTAAATCCTCCCCATGTCATGTATCATGTCATGTCATGTATCATGTCATGTCATATCATGTCAATCATGTCATGTAGAGGACGCAAAATCCGACGCAACTTGTGCAATATATTTCTTAGCTAGGGGTAGTGCAAGGCGAAACAGCTTAGCAAACCAATCGCCGAGACTGTATCCGGACACTGGCGAACGACCCCTGTAGTAGTCCATTCCATAACCCAACTGTCGTAGTCCAATAGTAGCAACATAGCAATCAATATCAGGACATTCAAACTTATTTCAATTAGCCATTTCACTTAATGGGTCGAAAATGACATGTGATTGCAGCCAAACCTTTTGTTACTGCTCGAGCATCACCCAATCCACTTCTTAATGTTAAATGACAGAGCTCCAATTACGAAGTGTTGACTGGTATGTATTGAAGGTACTTTATATTGAAGTGGTGAATATGGTCATTAGAGATCTTTTGTTCAAGAACACGTAGGAGGGAGACATTGGTATTTCCGACTCTTGATCTCTCGACAAAGGAAGCATAAAGAAATATACAACTGTCCGTGGAGAAAGCGGGTGGATTCTCTGCGAAAATAATACGATTCTTGCCACTAGCGCTTCCTGCACTTTTACCATTGATAACATTGCGTTTAAAACCAAGAACTTCACGTAAATTCTCATTGACATTAACCTTTTCATTTTCAATGGGTAATCTAATGTACATCCTACCCTCTTCTTTTGATTAGTTGAATTGAAAGGCACCATTTTTAGGATATAAAATTTTTTTGTTGACAGCAGAACAAAATTCGTTTATAGTCCAAACCTCCTTATAGGATAACTTGACAAAGGGGTATTCATATGTATTGATCTTTTCAAATACATGTTGATTTTAAAGATTGGCCAATCATGCGGTCTAATTTTTATATCATATGTACTATCCTTTCTTAAGATATCATTTGTATTTTTACGAATACAATATACAAGAGCAACTTCATACCTTCCCTCAAATTTAATGGCAGTGGAGACTTTTGTCCTAAAATTGCTCGTTTTATTCAAATCGTCATAAAGAGGATCGGAAATATTGCACATGAATTTCACATAAAACCTTCAGACATTATGAACGTCTTCAACAGGTATCCACGAATCAAAATAAGAGTTGTGTCCTAAGCCAGCGAACAACAACTGTTGCTTACTCTTGCGAGTACGACTCTTTAATACTTTTTAAATTTGATAGATTCCACTATTTCCAACTTGTTGCAATTCGAAGTCATAGAAACCGCCAAGAATCTCTTCATCTTTCACACCACGTAGCCAATACGTTATAGGTGTAGTGTCCAAAACTTTTGACACTTTAAGAAGTTCAGTGATCTACAAGTTATTTCTCTTTTCAAAAGTATTTCTTGTACGATTGATTCGAACAGTATCACCAACATTAAATTATTTCTTCCCCGCATTTTACTTCAGCCCTTTCAGAACAAATTTTCAATTTTCCAGACCATTTTATTTTGTTCGAGAATGTCTCTTTAATTTCTAGGGATCGGGGCTTAAAGCAAAATTTTCGTGAAACTCGTGAAATAAAGAAAATCTTTTTCAAGAATGTTGCTTTGGAATGGGACACAGGTGAATTTGGGCTGAGCTCTATCTATGATAATCTATTAAAATCTTACAGAGTAAAGTTCAATTCACCCAATGTAGTTGACCTCTGTCCAAATGTTATATCATTGAACGCTAATGAACCAAATCCAAGAAGGTGAATGAAGTTAGCTTCTGCCTTTGCTTTGAAAAGAATTAGTGAATTAAACAATATGTAATTTTATTTGATTTCGTATGTAAACTTTTTTTTTAAATTGTTTTAAGTTAGTATTACTACTGATGACAGTCACTGTATCTGTGACCAAAATAGCTGGTATTTTTGTGAATCTCTATACACTGTTTATTAAAAAGGAGTTTATCCTTATTTTGAACTTTTAATTTTTCATAATTGATTTTTTATTGGACCTGATTGCAAATCGTAAAACAGTCCAATCCATTGATAGTCATCTATATAATTTATTTTAGTCGTCAAATTTTCTCAAAAGTCTTATTACCAATAAGCAAATTCTAAAGAAATTAAAAGAACAAAGTCCATCAACAACAACATTAAAGCTAGAAGATGATAATTTTAAATCTTTCCTTGAAAATACTAGTACACCTAGTTGAAACACTGATTTGATGACAATGCCGGTGGTAGCTAGAGAAAAGCGTATACGTATTGACTCACCCAGTAGTAAGAAAAAGGGTACCGGACGCTTTACCTTTCGCTTACGTTCAAAATGGATCAAGTTTTGAATGGAGTTTATGAAAATATTGGAGAGCCAAGAAGTTTAAGTTCTCCCACTACACTTTCTAAAGTTAGCGGAATTAAAAAAAAGCTAGCTAAAGAGTATTTACAAAAAGAAACCCAGTTTTACTCTTCATCGAAATCATAGAACTAGAGGGAGTGACTATCGAAAAAATAAAGCCTTTTACCCTCTAGATATATTAGAAGTATATCTTTTCACTTTAGACGCAATTCAAAGACGTCATAATAAACACCACAAGTATATTTTACTTGCAATAAGTGTTTTTAGTCGCTATGAATTTACAGTTCCATTACAGTCAAAGAGAAACAATGATGATACTTAAACCCTTGAATCCATCTTTGAACAAGATTCATATAAAAAATTCAAAAATATCGTGGAAGTGAATTTGTTAGTCTACATGTAAAAGGGCCTTATTGAAATAAAATACAATACTCTATCATAGTCCTATAAAGGCAGCATTGTCTGAAAGTGTGATACAAAAATTCGACTTTTAATTTCAAGATATGGTACATTGAGAAATAAAGCTGCATTTATTCAAGATTTAGACAAAATTATGTTGAGTTTATAATCAGCGCCCTCATCGATCTTTACCCAATGCTTACCCTCTTGAAGTTCACCACAGTGACAAAACACATCCTTAAACAATATTCTAATGAAAAGTAGGAGAAGAAAAAAAAATTAATGTTGGTGATACTGTTCGAATCAATCGTACAAGAAATATTTTTGAAAAGGGAAATTACTTGTCGAGCACTGATCTTTTTAAAGTGTCAAAAGTTTTTGACACGAAACTTATAACGTATCAACTTCGTATAATAAAAGATGAAGAGATTCTTGGCCGTTTTTATGACTACGAATTGTAAAAAGTTGGAAACAGTGGAATCTATCAAATTTAAAAACTATTAAAGAGTCGTGCTTGCAAGAGTAAGTGATAATTGCTTGTTTGCTGGCTAGGAAAAACTCTAATTTTTATTCGTTTAGACCTGTTGAAGCCCCCCCCCCACGCCCATAATTCCATCAAATACATCCAATCAAAATTTCGAGATGGACATTTTGTTCAGCGTGGTTGATTTCAAGATAGAAAATATGTTTTTGAGGAGGTCAGTCCCCAACAACCCTCAGGGCAAGGGTTTTAGAAAGTATTGTCGTAGAAACTAAGGTTTATAGAAAGTATTGTCGTAGAAACTTCAAAAAAGCTCATTCGATTAAAAATTCAAAGGGCTAGCACCCATTTTGATAGTCGAAAGCGATTGGAGGGCAGCCATATCCCCCCATGCCTATCATTCCCCCAAACACATCCAATCAAAATTTTGATTTAGCAATTTTGTTCAGCGTAGTTGATTTCCAGATAGAAAATATGTTTTTCAGGAAGATACTCCCCCACAACACTCAGGGGAAGGGTTTTAAATTATGCCGTGGGGGCAAAAAAGGCTCTTTCGATTGAAAATTCAAAGGGCTAGTGCCCTTTTTAATAGTCGAAAGTGATAGGAGGGCAACTAACCCCCTCTCACGCCCACCTTTTCCCCAAACAAATTCAATCAAAATTTTGAGATAACTATTTTATTTAACGTAGTTTTAAGTTCGGGAAATTAGGCCTTTGAGGATGACAACTCCCCCACAGCCCTCAGGGCAAGGGTTGTAAGTTATGCCCTGGGGGCATATAAGGTTTTGTACAGCCAACGTTGTCGTGGAAACTTCAGAATGTGCTCATTTGATTGGAAATTTAAATGGCTAGTTCCCTTTTTAATAGTCGAAAGTGATTCTGAGGCAACTGACACCCCTTCCACGCCCACCTTTTTCCTAAACACATCCAATCTAAATTTTTATATAGCCATTTTGTTCAACGTAGTTGAAAGTTCTGGAAATTATATGTTTGAGCATGACACTCCTCCCCCCACAGTTTTCAGGGGCAAGGGTTATAAGTTATGCCCTGGGGGCATATATGGTTCTTATGAAAAGAATGCCCGTATAAACTTCAGAGAGGGTTAATTTGATTGGAAATTGGTTCTTCTAGTTCACTTTTTAAGCATCAAAAGGTATTGGAGGTTAACCAGCTTCCCTTCCCAACCCTTTTTTCCCAAATGCATCCAATACAAATTTTAAGATAGCTATTTTGTTAAAAAAAAAGTTCAAAGATCATATAACAACAATTCTGGTGTCGACACATCCCCCCAGGGCCCGGAAGCAGGCGTTGTAAGTTATGCCTGGGGCATATATGGGTAATATGAAAGGGATGCTTGTATTAACTTCAAAAAGGGCTCACTCAATTGGAAATTGAAAGTTCTAGTTCACTAATTAAGAGTCAAAAGAGATTGGATGGAACCTAGCCCCTGCCCCCTTCCACACCCTATTTTTCCTCAGACCCATCCGACAAGAACTTTGAAATAGATTTTTTTTAAATAGTTCAAAGACCAAATAACGCAAGCTCCGTGGTCTACACAGCTCCCCAGGGCCTGAGGACAGGTGTTGTAAGTTATGCCCAGGGGGAATATATGGTTCATATTGAAGGGATGCTCGTAAAAAATTCAGAGATGGCTCATTTGTTTTTTATTGAAAGTTCTAGTCCAGTTTTTTAGAGTCAAAAAAGATTGGAGGAAAACTAGCCCCTTCCTCCACGCCCGTTTTCCCCAAATGCATCCAATAAAAATTTTGAGATAGCCATTAAGTTAAACATTGCTCAAAAGTCATATAACAAAAAATCAGGTGTCATCACAACCCCCCAGGGCACGGGGGTAAGCGTTGTAAGTTATGCCTTGGGGCATATATTGTTCGTATGAAAGGGATACCCGTATAAACATCAGACAGGCATCATTTTATTGCAAATTGACACTTCGAGCTCACTTTTTAATAGTCAAAAGAGATCCAAGGTCAGCTAGCCCCCCCCCACGCCGTCTTTTTCCAAGCCCATCTGATGAAAATTTTGAAATAGTCATTTTGTTAAAAATAGTTCAAAGGTCGGATAAGAATAAATTTGGTGTCAATACAACCCCCCACGGCCCAGGGGAAGGCATTCTAAGTTACGCCCTAAAGGTATGTATGGTTTTTGTAAAAGGGATGCTCGTATAAACTTCATAGAGGGCTGATTTGATTGGAAATTGAAAGTTCTAGTTCACTTTTTAAGAGTCAAAAAAGTTAAGGGCAACTAGCCCCCCAATCTTTCTTTGGAAAACTTTTTTTTCGGATTTTTTTTTTAAATTAATTTTTGTTCGTTTTTGATTGCAAAAATTTTAAGTTTTTAAAATTCCTTATTTCAAAATCAAACTTAAAAAAACAAGTATTCATAAAAGTATCAAAACTGATACCAAAGTAACAATATCAAAGTGAAAAAATGGATTTGTGTCAACCTCAGAGTTTTTATTATCTGATGTTCGAACTATTTTTAACAAAATTGCTATCTCAAAATTTTTATCGGATAGGTTTGTGGAAAAAGCGTGCGGGGGAACTAGGTTAAGCTTCGGTCTCTTTTGACTCTTTAAACAAATGAGGCCTCTCTGAAGTTTTTACGAGTATCCATTCTATGAGAACCATATATATCCCCAGAGTATAACATAAAACGCCTGTCCCTAGGCCCTGGGGGTTGTGTCGACCCTGAAGTTTTAATATGTGATGGTTGAACTATTGTTAACGAAATGGTCACCTGAAATATTTATCGGATGGGTTAATCCATCCGATACACCCAAAGGTGTGGAGGGCGGGAAGGCTAGTTGCCCTCCGATCTTTTTCAGTCTGAGAAAACGAACTATAACTTTCAATTTCCATTTAAAGGAACCCTCTCTGAAGTTTATACGAGCATACCTTCCATAATAATCATATATGCCCCCAGAGCAATACTTCCAACGCCTGCCCTGGTCCTGAGGGGGGGGTGTGTGTAAACACAGGATTTTTTCTTATCTGACCTTTGAACTATTTTTGACGAAATGAACAAACGTAAAGGAGTTTTGTTATATGGTCTTTGAACTATTTTGAATAAAATGGCTACCTCAAAATTTTATCAGATATATTTGGGGAAAAAGGGCTTGGGAGGGGGCAAGTTGCCCACTTTTGACTCTTAAAAAGGGCACTAGAACTGTCGATTTCCAATCGAATGAGCCCCCTTTGAAGTTTATACGACGACCCCTTCAATATAAAGTGCCTCTGGGAAAAGATAAATGGACTGCGGGGCGAGGCTAGCTGCCCTCCAATCCCGTTTGAGTCTCAAAAAGTGAATTACAACTTTCAATTTCAAACCAAATGAGCCCTCTAAGAAGTTTATACGAGCATCTCTTCCCTAACAACTATACATACCCCCAGGGCATAACTTACAACGCCTACCCCCGGCTGCTGGGGGCTGTGTCGACACCGGAGTTTTTTGTTATCAGAACTTTGAACTGTTTTTAACAAAGTTTCTGTCTCAAAGTTTTCATCTGATGCATTTCGGGCGGGGAGGGGGGGGGGGCTAGATGCCCTCAGATCTCTTTTAAAAAGTGAAGAAGAACTTCCAATCAAATGAGCCCTCTCAGAAGTTTATACGAGCATACCTTCCATAAGAATTATATATGCCCCTAGAGCATTACTCATAACGGCCTCCCCCGGGCCCTGTCTGGTTCCGTCAACAGAGAAATTTTTCTTATCTGACCTTTGAACTATTCTTAATGAAATGGCTATTATAAATTTTATCGGATGGTGTTGGGGAAAAAAGGTGTGTGTGTGGGGGGAGCTAGTTGCCCTCAGATATCTTTTGACTCTTAAAAATTGAACTAGAACTTTCATTTTTCAACCAAATGGGCCCCTTCTGAAGATTATATGAGAATCCCTTTCATAAGAACCATAAACGCCCCCAGGACAACACTTACAACGCCTATCCCCCAGGCTCTGGGGGGAGTTTTTGTTTTCTAATTTTTAAAAATTTCCGAAATACTGGCTATCTCAAAATTTGTAGCGGACGGGTTTCGGGAAAAAAGAGCGTGGGGGAGGATAGTTTAACTTTCTTGGATCTTAAAAAATGAACTCGAACTTTCAATTTCCAATCAAATGAGCCCTCTAGGAAGCTTATACGAGCATCCCTTTCACAAAAACCATACATGCCCTTAGGACATAACTTAGAACGCCTTCCCCTGTGCCTTGGGGGGTTCAATTGAGGATTTTTTCTTATCCGACCTTTGAACTATTTTTAACTAAATTTCTATCTCAAAATTTTCATCAGATGGGTTTTGAAAAAGAAGGTTTGAGGGGGGGGATAGCTGCCCCCGGATCTATTTTGACTATTAAAAAGTGAACTCGAACTTTCAATATTCAATCAAATGAGTCCTCTCTGAAGTTTATAAGAACATCTCATTCATATGAACAGTATATGCCCCAGGGCATAACACGTCCCAGGGACGTGTGTGTGTTGTTAAAAATTGCTGCAAACCTTTTCTCCGGCATACAAATAACAGGCCAAACTATAAAGTCATTAAAAAAAACCAAAAGATTTAAACTGTTATTTTCTTTTTTCCTGAAAAGACTATGTCAATAGAAAACGAACAGAAATTAATTAAAAAAACTTTTCCCACAAGATAAGTTTTTCAAAGAAAGTTAAAGAACTCCATTAAACAAAAAATGAGTGAAAATAAAATCAAATAATCTACCAAGCGTTAAACTACCACAAATCAGCATCGATAAATAAATGAAACCCAAAACGAACAGAAATTACAATAAATAACCGAGTCAAACTCAAAACGAGCAGAAATTAACGTGAGTAGGGCTCAAAACCCCTATGCCTTCCCAAGGCCAGAAAATATATTACACTTTACTGAAAATAATACAAATGAATGTGCATTGTCAGTTTAGTATAGATATACTGATACTTAGTAATCAGAATGTTAATATTATTTGATTTATTAAAGTTATAAAAGTTCAAACATTAATATTTTTTTAGTAAAGTGGAAGTTATGTTCTTACCTTGGGAAGGCATAGGGGTTTTGAGCCTCTCTCATGTTAATTTCTGCTCGTTTTGAGTTTGAAAAAGTTTGCTAAAGTTTGCCAAGATTATAAATGGTCATAAATGGCCAAACAACAACGACTTCTGTTGGCCTGCAGTAAAATGTTTCTGTTGTGATATATGTTACTCCGAACAACTACTTCAAGCACTGTCAGGAGTAATGTACTGCATTAGAAGAGAAAGAAAAACAAAGGAATTGAGAAAGAAAGTGAATGAAAATGTCTTATGCAAAATTTTCATAGATAGTACTCTACGTCACCGACGATCCGTGTGTTATGCAAAGCGTAACACGCGGAAAAAAATTTGGGATATGGTACAATTTTTTTGTCTTTGGTACATTTTTCATGCAATTTGTGGTTAATTTTGTTTTGAGGTGTTGGTAACACTGCCATATATGCACCCAGGGTGCAACTTACAACGCCTGCCCTCGGGCCCTGGGGTTTTGTGTCGACACCGGAATTTTCGTTATATGATCTTTGAACTATTTTCAACGAAACAGCTATCTTAAAATTTTTATTGGATGCATTTAGGAAAAAAAGGTTTGGGGGGGGGAAGCTGGTTACCCTCCAATATCTTTTGACGCTTAAAAAGTGAACTATAACTTTCAATTTCTTATCAAATGAGCCCTCTCTGAAGTTTATACGAGCATTCCTTCCATAAGAACCATATATACCCCCAGGGCATAACTTATAACCCTTGCCCCTGAAGACTGTGGGGGGAGTGTCCTGCTCAAACATATAATTTTCAGAACTTTCAACTATGTTGAATGAAAAGGCTTTACAAATTTTTGATTGGATGTGTTTGGGGAAATGCTGGGCGTAAATAGGGTCTCAGTTGCCTTAGAACCACTTTTGACTATTAAAAAGGGAACTACCCATTTAAATTTCCAATCGAATGAGCCCTTTCTGAAGGTTTTCAATTAAAAGTTTGTTCTGATACTTCTAATGGGGGGTTTTCAGTTAAATGTTTGTTCTTATACTTTCGGTTGATTCTTTATATAGGAATCTTCAATGAAATTCTTAGTTGGTGGTTCGCGAGTAGCGTACCAGAGTAGAGGGGGAACTTCGTGTGTGGGGAGCTTAAACTAGCGGTTCAAGTGGGGAGCATATATTAGTGGCCATACTGAGTCGAAATCAGATTGAAAGGATTCAGGTTCCATTGAGAGCGGATGGAATCACAAGGACTAACTATCTTGAGAAATACTAACATAAAGAGAAATAAATAAGAAAGTAATTTATTTATTTTTACTCACATGATCGGTACATAGCTTGACGGGAATATCAAAAACACTTCGCAGTCAAAGCCACTAAGATAAAATTGTTGACTGGGGCAATACAAAGCAATAGTCAACTCACTGATAATAAATGTTTTCAAAAGTTCATTCTAACTGCAAATAGACTCACATAAAATTATTTCTGGACTCACATAAAACCAATCATAGACTCCAAATAGACTAACTCATACTTGCTAAGTTCGAAGGTACTATACCCTGAGATTTCTCCGAAGGTTACATTCAGGCGTTACTAAAAAGTACATTACACTGGTTCTATTGGTTCAGATTGTATGTCCCCTATTACTACTGGACAGGGATGTACCAATCGGCTAGTCGATTTTAATTGACTTTGATACGATTTTATGACTTTTAAAGTTTCACTGTGGAATTTTTCTTCAACAGAATAAAGTTTTACCTTGTAATTACAGCTGAATAGATAGTTCTATTTTGTATCTCAAGTGACCATTTTTTGTATAATAAATCAGATTTTTTTCAACAGAATAAAGTTTTACATTGTAATTACGGCGGAATACATAGTTCTATTTTGTATCTCGAGTGACCGTTTTTTTGTATAATAAATCAGATTTTTCTTAAACAGAATTAAGTTTTACATTGTAATTACGGCGGAATACATAGTTCTATTTTGTATCTCAAGTGACCGTTTTTTGTATAATAATTGCTACCATCTCTTGATCGTTTGGAATTCAAACTCAAGATTTAAATTACATTGTTGGTCACGCTGATTATTTAATGCTGTTACATTTTTCGTGGGAAAGATTGTTTTCCTAGTTACAATTGTTATGCAATTGTTTCGCTACTTTTTAAATTTGACAATTAAGTGTTACTTGATCTGTGGGTTATTTGAATTTTTGGGTTCGTATTTTGGGCGATTTTACTTTACTTGGAAAATTTTGGGGTCTTGAAAATTGATTCGATTTCAAATCTTCCTTCCCATTCTTAACGATGTCCTCATCGTTGTGTTACCCTACTCTTTCTACTCTTTCAAATTTTGATCTCGCTTCCCTTTTTTTATGTTAATTTGGTACTTGTTACTTGAATCAACTCAGCTTTGGTAAGATATATATTTTTTCTTCATATTCCCGATTGCTTTATGTGACTACATATATTAAGACATTACTTTACAGTCCATCGCCTATACACTCTATTTGACGAAAGGGCCAAAGAGTTTCTATTGACTAACACATTTGGTTTTATGATTACGTAATAATTATTATTTCCTCCACCTAATATTAAAATTCCTTCACCTGATATGCTAATAATTGTACATGGTTCTAACTAATTAAGTGCTGCCTTTGCGACTATTTTATCACTGAAAATGGTATATATTTGCTTTTTCTAATACTTGACTATACTTTCACCTGGCGCTATACTGATACGATTAATAACTGACTTGAAGAACACTGATATATATAAATTAAATAATTTGGGAATAAAGGGTTTGACACAGTAATAGGTTTGCGCTTAATGTCCGATTGCAACAATGGGGTAATGTAGTTTACACTTGTTTTCATCTGTTTTATGAAAAGTTTCTCAATATTCACTAAATTTACAAGTTAGATACATAAGATTTACACTTACTTCATCATTCTACGTGTCTATAATACTCACATACGTTGTCAATTTACTTTTCGCTTCCATTCAATTAATTATTGGGTTGGCTAATTGTTTATGGTTTGTCTTCGTGGTGTTTTACTTTTTGGCACTCGTTCCTTGGGACAAGCGTTCATGTTGTCCATAAGTATGACTACTTGCAGAAAATTGTCCGTGCGGGGTTTGTCACGTCATATATGAGGGGTTGGTGTTATAGATTCGTTTAAATGTTTCCTGGGTACATAACCCTTGGGAAATTAATTACATGAAATGGGTATCTTGATCGCTGAACTGGGCAACTCTTCTTGGGCACTTCTATTCTCGAGAAAATGTTATGCTCGTACAGTCTATGTTTCCCGTAGATTGTTCACGTTTAGTCCTTCTTTTATTTGAATAAAGGGCTGTGTTGCGATATGTAAGGGTAATAATCGTTGGATCAAAACTTGGTCTCAGAATTTATGTTCGACGCATTGTCTTTAATTCTTGTTTTAAAGATACAGTATCATTGAGGGCTTAGTCATGGGTATTATGGCTAAGATAATACCCATGGTTTGCTGATGGTTTGCTCTCTTCTCTGACACTTTATTTTGGGAAATTTTGCACGTACAGTTTATATTTCCCGCAAAATTGATTGTGTTAGGTTCTTCTTCACTGGAGGATGGTTTGGTTTTGCGACATCTAATATTGATTGGATAGGGACAAAACTTAAATTTGGGATCTTTGTTCAACATATTGTCTCTGATTTGGGGCTTAAGATATATAATCTTTGAGGGATTGGCTCCAGGGTATTCTTGGTTTGCCGATAATGGTTGGGGTTGTGTTACCTGGTACTAGGCTTGGGTGACTTGGATTGTCATCAGGGTATTGTCTTCAGAGGTATCTATGGTGAGTACTTACCGGTGGTTGACGAATGATGAGAGTAGATGCTACTGGGTTGTATCTGTGTTGCGTGCTGGTACACCAATAATGAATTTGCACTGATTACTCTGCTTCCTGGAATATAAATATCTAGGCAGAATCATATGCTCTTTATAATTACGTAAGTTAAAACACATACGGCAATAATACACCATTTATACAATATTATACGGTGACTATTGTTTGAAATAATAGTCGTGATTAGTCGTACTAATAATATCAATTTAATATGGGTACGGTTAAACTCAAAGATAAAACGAATAAGAGCAATTTTCATGCTTTTGCATGCATATTGCAGCAACACTAGATTACTACGAAATAAGCTAGTTAATCATAAGAAAATGATTGTGTCTACGAAAAATAACACAATTTGAGATTTTCAAGATTTAGTGATTATATATATACATATATATATATATATATATATATATATATATATATATATATATATATATATATATATATATATATATATATATATATATATATATATATATATATATATATATATATATATATATATATATATATATGCATTTGGTACATGTTCAATATTCAATACATTTTCAAATGTTATTCAAAACTCATCTACTTTAGCATTTACTTTTTTTTATTATATAACTCAATGCGAGGTAAGTTACATGGTTCTCTGAAAGTTCTTGATTTACTATAATTTTTCAAGTTTTTACTGTCTGCGTGTGTCCAGGCTGCTCAAGAAATACATCTTTGTATCTGCATGGGCTTACACAAATAGCAAGTAGAGATTTGGGACTGGACTTGGCATGAATGAGGACCTCTACTCTCATTCGCTCGATCATGTCCTCCCCTACTTTTTTTGGCTTAAGGGTTATCAGGGAGTTCCGGGTTTAGGTTTTGCATCTCACTCGACTCGATGTGATCTGTCTTTGCCCTTTTTCTACGTGTTGTCATAATTCTTCCGTAATTCAGGTTCAATAGCATTCTTATAGTTAGAGAAATCATGAATACGAATCCTACCGTCAGGAGGACATTCCAACAAAAATTTGTTGAGAATAGTCCATATCTACTTTCTACATACGTCAATCTTTGGTCTTCATTAGTAAATAGGGGAATTTGAGAGTCTAAAGCTTCTCTTATTTTTGTTATTGGTAAGGTTCCCTTGACATTCTCTATTTTTGACCATATTTTGGCTTTTACTTCTTCGTTTTCGATATTAGGAATTGTATGCGATAAATTGACTGGTTTGAAATTGATCACCTTGGGGCTTATTATATTCGTGCTTGTGGTTATCAGTGGTGTTTGTACCGTGGCATCTTTGGTTACTAATCGACATCCTTGTTTTATGGTTATTGTTCCCAAGTCTTGTAATAGTAATTCAGTTCTGTAGCTTGGATCGATTCTTTCAGCGTTATTATAACAAGAGATGGTCCCAACTGTTTCTGTTGGGACAGAAAATAGCCACAGATCATTTCTAAGATGAACCAATATTTCTCGTTTTGTACTACCTACTAGCGCTTCGCATGAATTGGGAATTTCTTCTTGTTGAGTCTCTTTTAAAAATATATCTAACATGCAGGATCCAGGTTTTACGTTATAAATAGGAAGGGTTAGTTGACATACTAGGTTTTAGAATGCTACGCATTCCGTAAGGTCCTGTGGATTTGCTAAGGCATATTTCCTCCTATTTTGATCGACTCCCAAGTATTCCGCTTTGGGAGTGATAGTCATGAACGAATTAGTTTTGCCTATATTGGCTGGAAACGTAGAAATGTTATACAAGACATATATAGATTGTTGATTTATTAAGGGAATTGTTACTACTGCAAATAGTTGTTCGTTTATTTCCGTGATGTGAACCTTTAGCTTGGTGATATTTCATCTAAGATACTTTTTAGGTTCGAAGGGTCCACAAGGTTAGATGACAAGGTTCCTCCAGTGAGGGCAAATAATGTAAATTCAAATTTGCTAACATCTGTTGCCAGGTTAATCAATGACATTGTCACTATGTCTAGTGATACCATGATGAGGCTTGAATTGGAAATCACACAATCTACTTCATTCTTTAAATAATTCATTATGTTTACTGTCTTTGATATTTTCTTCGAGATTGCCTCAATTTTGTCTCTCTGATAATTAGCTATACTGGCTTGTATTTTTTGGACATGTAAGGTCACGTTCATGACGTTATTTAGATTTTTCACGTTTTCCCTTAGGAAATCTAGGTCTTCAGTCGATATCCCGAATAAGCATGAGGCTATTTCTCCTACAATTGGTATTAGACTAGCTGATCTGCAGTATTTGCTTTTTCGAAAGAATACTTCGAAGATTCTTGTGGTACTCTGTTTTAACTTTTGTATTTCTGTATTGAATAATTCAAATAGTGCTTGTAGTCTCTGTCTATACAATATTAAGAAAGAATTGGTGAATCGATACTCTTAGGGTGTTTTTCTCATTTAGCTCAGGTAACGATTCGAATTAGTTTTTGGCTGGTTTGTTGGCCATGGCCAATCTGGCACATGTATATTTGCCGTCAATTGTCCAGCATTTCTCGGGTACGTATTTTTCTTTCTTTTTATTTTCAGAAAATTTCCTTTTGTTATCCGAATGGTGTACTTGAACTAATATAGTTTGAGTCTCGGTATGCACTACTGGGAGTCTTGCTCTTAGATTTATATACAATTTGCCGAAGGAGTGGGTTTTTGTAAATTTTGGTCCTGTGGACCATGTCCATTTTGTGAACGTCGTTGGTTTTAAATGCGTTATGGTATTTAATTTTTCTTGGGACAGTTCATTGAGTTTGATTAACTCTGGGCTTGCGTTGGTGGTGATATCCATTAGCGAAGGCTGTATTTCCTCTGTTCTTGACTCGATTTTGGGCGTGGTTGTCGTGGTATTTTTCTTTCTTTGTGGCTTGTGTATATTTTTCTTTTATTTGATTTTGTGATACGTTCTTAGTACTGTTGCTCGCAGTATGATCTTCTCATTGTTGTTTGAGATACGACAATATGCTTGTTAATTCATTTGTTATGGCGTAATTTTCATCCGATAGTTTATTTTTCTTGGGAGTTGTCAAGAAGGAACTTGTGGTATATTTTGTCGTAGTATGTTCACTTCTGGAACCATCCACACTACTTAACGCTCTTCTCCTCCTGTTTCCTCTATTATTAGTTCCTAGAGCCTTATCAATTTCTGCCATTTTCTTGTCAAAGTCATCTATCATGAACTTCGATTTCAGTTTAGGAATAATAGGGGGTAGATCTCCTGTATTTTCCTTGTGGTGCATGTCTTTCGTTGTCTGTAGGCTCTTGTCCGATTTTAAGAATTGGAATAAAGAGTCCTTTAGTTCATTAGTATTCTTCTCTAGTCTCATTACTTGTTGAAACAGGGTTTCAAACGGTTTGGGATCCAGTTTCATAAATATCTTCAAGGCATTGTGACTTGCAAGTAACGAATTCTCATGCTTGAAGATTATCCCATGATTTACGATATCTTGGGCTATAGTTTGGCCAACGAAGATTATCATGAAATTTGTTAGCCATATCCTTTTTTTGATGTTTCTGGAATTAATATTTCATTAAACATAATATAGGGAGATTTGTTATGATTGATAATCGAATGAGAATTTAGATTCCTGTTATATGGGATTTTCTTTTCTTTTTTTTCCGGGAAGGAAACAAGGAGAGATTAAGATTCATGGTCATAGACTTTGTTGATTGCTTATGGTAAGCATACGGCTGATTCTTAGGCTGGGGGGATAGTTATTTTAATTGATTTCACACAAGAGTTTTTCTTTTAACGCAAAGGATGCGTGGGTTGACTTTGATTTACGTCATACCAAATTATTTCAATAGAGACGGTTTTCTTGATTTTTTGGTTGCTTTTGATTTTGATTCATAGGTTCTTATTCTTTTTAATATAATTTCTTTTCTTTTCGCTCTATATGACGCTTCTTGGATTATAGAGATATTGTTTGTAGTATTTTATTTCTTGGAGGGGGTCATGTTGACCTTGATATTTTACGCAGTTTGGATTTCCCTCAATTTTGTAAACTAATTTTTGTTGTCGGCATTTGTTAAGAAGTAATGAATCTGTCTGACATGGACCTTTAACGTACCAGTAACGAACTTTATATTGTTTTTGCAATTTTCTTATCTCATGTTGAATATAATGGAGGTACTTGCCCTTTGTGCCGTTATATTTTACTCCCAATTTCCCTCTCGCGGGTCGATATTTGGGCGTGTTTGCTAAACTTAGACCGAATCTATATGATTCCACGTTGTATTTCCTTAAATCATACTTGACGTCCCACTTTTTCGCGAAGACTTCTTCCCCTGATTTACTCACAATAAGCATTGCCGCTGAGTATATCACATTTTCTTTTGCGTGCTTTATAGTTATGAACTCTGTATCAAAAATTCCTTTGGCCATTGTTCTGAAATGAAAGGTAGTTTCTATTGAATTTTGTCTAGTTAATTTTTTTTTCAATATTAGTTATAATCATGGTACGCTCTAGGTCGAGGTCCAACTACCTTTTCGCCGGTATTTCCTCATACATCGGGTACTTTTTCGTTCGACATAATTCGAGGCTTCTAAAGCTCCATATTAACCAATAATGAATATATACTTTGAATGGAAAGCAAGGTAACTTCAGGTCGAAGTTGAACTACTTTTTCACCGGTGCCACCTTTCACCTGGATACTTGTGTAATCGAATGTAATTCGATTCCCTAAAGTTCCGCACTCTAGTTTAACGAGTTTGCGCTCGACTAATAATGAGTTCCATATAGGCTTAAAACTATTGAGACTTTCGAGAAACTACCTTTTTTTGTCAATATATTAACACTGTATTTTAGATCCCGTGACATTCACTCTAATTCATAGTTTTACAAATATTAATACACTACTGGTTTATTCATATAATGCACTTTTTAAATTATAATAATAATCGATTTACATAGACATAACACTTCAAATAATATTGGAGGGTTCTTTTATTATTCGTTTCAACGAAGTTATTTATGTATAGAGTTTCTTCCACTAATATTGGATTTTAATTTCAACATGGGTGCATCATCCGGCAGTGCCGCCTTTGAACTTGGAGATGTAAGCATATCGACAAGTTGAAAAATTTCCCATGACGATACATTTGAGCTGAGAAACTTGAGTTCAAATACTATATCATTTTTATCGCTTTCAGGTATATTTAAGTACATTAAATACATTAATAATTGGTTTGGGAGGCGCAGGCTCTCCAGTGTGGCAGTTATGTCATTCCTTCGCATATTTTGTCGAATGACTTTCCGGCACAACTAAGATAATGACAAAGAATCATTTATTATTTTTACTACAGAGAAACTTAAGTTTACGTATGATTGGCAACATCATAGTTGCTCGCACACGATTACGTCTAAACCAGGGAATATTTTTGCTCCAAAATTTTCGTCTTCTTGGAAGAAGTTTAGGGTTATTTTCTTTATGTCTTTATAATCCCTTGGGGTAACTTGAAAAATAGCGGATCCCGTTGAAGGGTTTATTGGATTTAGATACGTGTTATTTACAGAGTTGACGTATAAAGCCTTAAGGAAGCTTTCACCTTTTAATATATGTCCTCGGTCTATTAGTATGGAGAGAAATTTGATGGAACAAATTGTAGTTATGTTGTTATCATCTTGATCATACCAAATATTGTCGGCGATATAATCAGACAACAAGCTATATTTTGTTGTTGGGATATTTTGTATTAAATTTCGGAAGGCCAGGTTGGCACTTAGTCTAGTGTGTTCGAGTGTTCTTGTCATTGCAAGCGCACTAAAGTTATAATGCACTAAGCTTGCCGTTAATCTTAAAATCATTCTTTGTATCAAGATTGTCCTACGAGATTTCAGAAGATAATGTAGGGTTGGACAGTCGAGATTTTCTATTGTTCTGATAAGTCCCCAGTCTTTTAATGAATCATTAATATTATCCGCGCTATGGCTTTTCTTGAGTTTCCATGAGGTTACATTTTCTGGTCTACAATTACTTAATTGTGGATGGCTTGGGTATCTTATCATGGTTACTTTTTTTTCTATTTGATTTTAGGCTAATATTAGAAACGTACCGTATGGTCGCTTGTTTCGGAGTTTACCTAGACCAGTTGTAGACGGTTTTTCACGTACCGTATCTGCAAATTTGTTATTATATAAAATTTACCAATTATTAAAAAATAAATGATTACTTAATAGTAATATATATTCAAAATAATTATATTAGTTTGAGCTATGGTAACGATTATGCAATAGTTAGGTACTTTCAATTTGATGATGTTTGTTATTACATATAGCTGTTTACTTGGACTTTTTAATTTATGGTATTTAATTTTTACTGGTATTCTTGGGTCCCTTTTCTTGTTCGAGTTGTTCTTCGTAAGAAATACCCTGTCAGGGCGTCTGCCCACAAAATAATCAACCGTGTGCCTACGCCCTGAATAGGCATTCCCCACGTATCGGACTTTTTGTCCATCTCCATACCAGATGCCCGTATGGTCATTTTTGTTAAAGTGATTCTTTTAATGGAAGGGGTATTGTATTTTGGCGTTTCTCTTCCGGTTCTAGTTGATCTTTGTAAGAGATACCTTGGCACGGCGCTTGTCCACGAAATCAATTAAATCGTGTACCCGCCCCGTGCCAACCTATTCCCCACGCAACGGACTTCCTTTCCATCTCCATTGCATATTCTCGTTCGGTCACTTTTGTTAAAGTGGTTCTTCTAATGGAAGGGGTAATGTGGGGTAATTCTTGCGGGTCACTTTTCATAGAGAGTTGAGTTGATCTTTTCATGAGAGCTCCCCGGTCAAACTTTAATGACCAATGGGATGGGACGCACCACAGGTCACAAAAGTTGACCAGCGGGCCCCTATATTGTAGGATCGTTTCATTTAGCCGTACTTTAAAACTCTTTACTATTCATCATTTGCATCTCCTAATTGGGTAATAGTTTCTTATGGAGAGCCAAAACCAAATGGCAATGGCAATGGAGTACCGACAACGACACCATTACCATCCCCATAGGCCACGACCTCCCTCGACTGAGGGTTCATCTGTTTGTTAAGGATTTCTCTGTTACTTAATCACAACTCGTATCTGCGTAGTTGTTTTTCATAGAGAGCCAAGACCAAATGGGAACGGAAATGGGATGACCATGACACCACTGCCATTCCCCCGTGGCCACCTCCTCTCATGATTGAGGGTCCACTTGTCGAAGAAGTTAGACGAATAGGCAGTTGTAGTGGTTGCGACACGATTTCTTGTTGTGTAATCTAGTCTTGTATTTGTGTAATCTTTTCTCGACAGAAGGCGAGAGTCAAGTGCTTGCGTGGTGGGAAAATATACACCATGCATATCCCTGGCTCTAACCTTCTATGCTCGGGGGTTCACCTGTTTTCATTATTGTGTATCGTATGGATATTTGAATGGTTCCTCCTATACCACTTTCAAAGTATTTCATGGGGGTTCGTTGACTATTTATTTATTTTGTTTTTTATGAATGAGAATTGCCGTGTACATTGAGCTTTTATTACTTATTGAAAGTAAAAAAAAAGAAATTGTTATTACCACCCGAAGTGTGAGGGGTACTACTACTGATTTTTAGTTAAAAGTATCTTTTACATGGTTTTGAGTGGGCTTTCGAGCTTACATCGTTAAAGAAAGGGTTGTATCATATTATTCGCTAGCATATTTCAATTAATGGGATAGCTGTCGATCAATTTGAAGGGGTTCTTAAATTTTCACTTAGGATTTAATGTGGGCATTCGATCTCCATACTTGGTAAATCCTTATATACAATTTTTTCTTAAGTATCTGTAGTTAACAAAGCAAATTTTCCTTTTTAAACAATCTTTTTAAAGCGTTCATAGTTATTTTGTATTCTGTCAATGTGAACAAATTTCATTAAGGCCGAAGTTCGAAAATATAGACTTATTTTTTAAGGCTTTCAAAAATTAAGCTATTAAACTGTAATGCATTTTCATTTATCGTCATATTTTATTCAGCTTTGATTACCTGCTATTACAATACCTATGGATTTATTTTCTTCAGTTTTGTACTTGATTAATTAAAGAGACTTTAATTTATTTTATATTGAAGGCGGTTCTTCCCCAACTGCCCATTCTGATAGTTATTGTTCGAGTTAAATTGAATAAAAATTTGTTTATTTATGTTTATTCAAATAACATTTTTAGAGTATGAAGGATTAAATTCCTTATTTCAGGGTATATCAAGATTGTGTGAGGTTGGTGGGACACAAAGGCTCACTAGTCAGGATTAAATTTTCCCTTCAAATTAGTTAAAAAAAATATCAATTTTTTATTCGTCGATTTATCCTTCTTCCGTGGCAGAGTTATTGCCATGTGGCAGGGGGGCCCATCCCCATGCGCGATATTATCCAAAATTTCGTTAATGCACAATAATTGAATTTCCTCGTTTTCCCTAAACGAAATTAAGAGATGTTATGCGTGATGTAGTAAATTATGGGCAATTTAGAGTTAGTTTAGTCTCAATATAAATGTAATAAGTTATAATAAACTGTAATCTTTTTGCTTTAAAGTTATAGGAAATGCGACCGAAAACTCTGTGGAAGCTGTGCGTTAAACTGTGGAAAACACGCTGTTTAAAACTTGTTTGTTTTAAATTTTTGTGAAAGCAAAATCATTACGTACAAGAAACTGTCTTAAATGACGGTCTTATAATATTGTAAATATACAGTATTTTAATCATAACCCTACTGGGCTGTTATAGGGCACATTATCCCTATTCTGGGGGCGAATAGACAGAAATCGGAGCATTGGCCCGGTTCTCGCCTCAAATGCGCGAATAGTTGCGTTTTAGTCTGTTTTTTTCTTTTATATATATTCATCATCTATTACGTTCCGCCGTTTTGCTTCTGTGGCAGAGATTGTGCTACATGGCAGAGGTATGATGTCACCTAAAATTTTGCAGGGATATATTTATGCTTTTTGAATGGGTGCCTTACCTAAGGTATAAGAATTTATTTACTTTATATTGTTTTAATATAATTTCTCATTAAGGCTATTTTTCATTAAGTTTAGTGTGAACTAGTCTTGTTTCCATACAACTCAGAATTGTCATATTTTTTCAATTTTTCTATTTTTTTTCTTCCTATTTATAAATCATTCTGTAGTAATATACTGTGACTCATTATGTTTCTGAAAGGAATCCATTTAATTTGCCTATTTTGACCTTGCGGTGCCATACGTCGGTAGCACGAAGGTGCCTCACGAAAGTGCCACGCGACTAGGGGGGGGGGTTCATACATTTGATTACTATATTACCTATATTCTCTGTTACTCTTTTTTTTGGGGTTCTGTCGCGATATTATTTTTTTTACTAGGTTAGCCTTATACTGGGGTTGTTTTGAAGAGAAAGTTCTAAGGGTATTAAACCTTGTTGTTATATCTTCCAATTCGGGATTTTTCAAATATGTTTCTGAATAACAACAAATTTGACTTGTTCATCTATTCATAAAATTTTAGTGGTTTATGGCTTCCACTTTCGTTTGATTTGATTAAAAGTTATCCTTGACTCATTTATATTCCATATAAATGTTCGTATCTATTTTATTAATTTCAGTTCCAACCCATATGTGCCTTAGTGAATACATATTTTTTGAACTCTTAAATAGCGTGTATTTCGTAAAGCTTGACTTTGGTGAATAATATGTCATTAATTAGTTTATGTGACATTTCTTATTTGGGGGATAAAGTTTAGCAATTACTAAGGCCGTGACTAGTTTATAAGGTTAGTAAAAATTATTAAATACTGTCTTGTTATACGAGCATTTATGAATTACGATAATGTTTGGAAGAATTTTCTTATTTTTTACATCAATTGGTTAATTTGTGATTATTCTTGGTCACTAGTCCGTACTTTGGCAGGCCTCTATTAGTCTTATTTTCTTTCACTTTTGCCAAAAAAATGCTATTTTTTGCTATTTCTCGAGAGTTAGGCTAGGGCTTGCCTTATTTTTACAGGTAACTATAGCGCAGATTAGTTTCAAAAGTTCCCTTTAACGAAAGGGTTTTGATTATTGCATTAATTTTTAGCGGACCCTCCTCTTCAAGGCCTATTATTTATTGTCTGATTTCTGAAGCAGAATAATATCTGCTATTGTTAAAGAGACATTAGCCTAGTTTTACACATTGGTATCACTCTAAATATTATGCATAAATCCCTTTATTTGCGAGATACGATATTTTAGGATTTCAATGATTCTTTATACTTTTGCCCTTTTTGGTAGGCTATTTTAGTGAACTGCTTGTCTCATATATATATAATATACGACTGATTGCTGTATTATTGCAATTATTTTAGGTGAATAATTTTATTCGAGACGAGTTTCGCATTTGGCTTTACAGGTTTGTGATTATTTTTCAATTGCACTTCAAAACTTTTTGAAAGTTAAGTAATCGTCTGGCCTAGAAGAAAGTTTTTATTTTGTTAATCCCATCGTTACAGGTTATCCCTCTTATACTTCAATTGCGCGGTTCATTTTCGTACGCTTTGGTTCGTTTTAAGATAATCTGGTTGAATTTACTGCTGCAATTGTTAAGGTCTTTTGACACTTATTTTGCCCTTTGCCTATCGGCTTTATAGGTCCCGCTATTTTTTCTAACGATGATAAAACTAATGTTTCATTTAGCTAATCGTTAGTTACGATTTTAAACTATGGTACAACAATTTTTGTCAGCGAAAATACTTTCTCTATAGTTGGCCATCAAAAATTGAAAAATTAATCAATATGCTTCCTTTTTTTGTATTAATTCTATCTTACTTGTGACTCCCAGATACAATATTTTGGAACTTTGATAGCTATTTTCATTTATTTTTGCTTTATGGAAGGTTCCTATTTTCGTCTCTCAAGACTGTCTAAACTGCGCGAGTGACACGTGAATAATTGCTAGTTTGCGGGGACAGTTTGTCGAAACAATTTTATTTAGGGTGGTTGTCACACTTATCTTAAAGATATGTGAATTAACATTTGATTATGCCACAGAAGAAATTCAACTAACCGAATGGGTCAATAGGCTAGGCCATAAAACCTTTTCCTTTTAGGTTTTGCTATGAACAACGCATTTGTGGGGCTTATTTTTATAACTTAAGAATTACACTGCCCTCAAGGTTTTGTTTGTATCTGCGGACATATTTTGTTTGTATCCTATTAAGGATTATATCGCATTTCAGTAGGCTGAAACTTACGTGCCATAATTAGCACATTAAATTCTACAATTTGGATTTATTTATTATTATTATTATTTTTTTTACGCTCAAGTTTGCCAAATTCTTGAGTTCATCTACATGCATACAGATCATGCCTCACTAAGGAACGTTGGTTATAATTAATACGATAAAAACTTGTACATATTTTTTTTGCCGAACGAGTACTTCAGGTTGTCGAGTATTTTATAAATTTTACAGCGAGTTAGGGTTGCTACCTTCGATCTTCTTTTCTTGTGGTTAAATTCGGACGGTTTTATT
The DNA here is from genome assembly GCF_049724085.1 of Artemia sp. Qi Xiang Cuo. Classification (NCBI taxonomy): domain Eukaryota; kingdom Metazoa; phylum Arthropoda; class Branchiopoda; order Anostraca; family Artemiidae; genus Artemia; species Artemia sp. Qi Xiang Cuo. Next base: position 71,407,593 of record NC_142803.1, read on the forward strand.
GTTTTTTCGAAAGCATGTTATTTTCGTTGATACTTGGGTTAAAGGTTTTTTTTCAGCTTTACTATTAGAAGCGGTTATTTATTATTTAGGCAATTAAACGTTGCGTGTCTTTTGAGTGGATATTATCATAATGCTAATGATGATAACTAGATATTACTAAAATAGGGTTTTACATTTGACTAATTTAAGGTTTTACTAAATAAGGTTTTACATTTGACTAATTTTAGCAGTTTGTCAAGAATTCTAATGTCGTAATGTCGTAATAAAAATACTGTATACACCTTATACTTGAATAAGTTATCAGATAAAATTAATTTCAGAAGAGGTAGGATTGCTCCCAAAGGAACCCTCCGTATTTCAACCCTAGAAATACAAAAAAAAATCAAGCCTTTCGAGGTTCAAAACACCGAAAGCCTCCTCGGATCCGCATTTGAGTACTTATCCTCATGCACTAAAAGCAATGATGTGCCAAGTGGTCCTCTATGGACCCTAGTGCCTAGTGGACCCTAGTGGTCCTCATGTTTACCTGCTCCAGGTGCTACCCGGGATTGGCAAATCTATGACGGCTGTTCACTACATTTTCTCTTCTATGATTATTTATAATATAATTATATATTTTTTCTTATAATTTGGGAAATACTATATTCTGGTCAGCAGAAATATAGGTACTCTAGTTTAACGAGTTTGCGCTCGATTTATTAGGTTATTCGCTAAATCTTGTCGCTAAACGCTATACCCTATAAGGTGCACCCACTTTACTATATTAACTTGAAAAAAAAATATTATTTTTTTTTTCATTTAAACGAGAAAGGAGTTTTTACCTCCTTTTTTTGAGTTCAATTAATTCCCATGATTGATATTCCTTAGTTTTCTGTATCATCTGGTAATGGTTGTGTTTTGGGCGTTCCTTGTTGCGCAGAGATTTCTGAGGAGTCTTGGCCAGTGGTAACATTTATTTGGGTATTGGGGTATTGGGTTCTCATAATTATGTTATTGTCCGTTGGAGGATTTTTTTGAATAGACTCCATTTGGGACTTTACATGATGATGGGTGTTTCGATTTGGGATTGTAAAATACAAGGGTTGTGTTTGCCCTTCATTGAAATTGTTAGCAAGAATATTCTACAAATGGGGGTCTAGTGGTAGATCAACTTCAACTGTGAAGTAGGTTTCCACCATTTTCAGTAAGTTTGAGCAGAATTCTCTTTTCTTTTGTAATTCTTTGTTAATTTCAGTTCTGTTTTCCTTTAATTGTTTTTATACGCTCTGCTGTTTTAGTTTGATTATTTCTTTATGTGCTTTTAATTGGCCGTATTTATATTGTAGGCTCAGGCGCTTTACTCTCTCAGGTGCCAGTGCTTCTTGTATCGCTATCGTTGCAGATAAGACTGTACTGTTTCTGTCTTCTTGTACGTTTTTACCAATTTCTTGCATTTTATTAAATAATGCTTGTAATTTTTAGAGTTGGTGGGGGTAATTATATCCCTTAGCTAGCGTGGCGTCGCTTATTGATTCTATTTTGTTCTGGATTTTGACGATCTGTTCCTTAACTTCCATAAACTCAGTCTCCATTAACTTATCCATTTGCTGAGTCACTATAAACTCATTTATTTTTTTGTTAATATGTTTTTTTGGAAGCTTTAATTTCACTGAGAGTTCTAAATATGGCTTCTATCGTATTCTCGATTTTCAGTTTTTCTTTTACCAATAGTGCCGAGGTGTCTAGGAGCTTCGATCGAATAAGGAATAGTTGGTCCATACTCGTTCCGTCTGTAACGGGGTGGCACTAGGTATTTTTTTTCTTGGAGGATGGTTTGATGGGTTTTATCAAGCCGGGATTCAGTTTATCTGGAAAAATTAACTATTAACTTCTTTTGACCTTTTATGGGTAGCCTTCGTTGAAATGTCTTATTCATATACCTTTGTTTTTAAAGTTTTTTTTCAAGCTGCTCATTTCGTCTTAGTATTACTTTATGAGTTTTTGGGGTACTTGATCCCTAGGCGTATTTCCATTTATCTGGTTTTTTACTTACTCTGCCAGATTTCGTGTTAACTTCCTGTTCGCTTTCTGTTGTTTTATTCTTTTTTGCCTTTCCCATAGAGATTAGGTCAAATTTCTTGTACTGTTTCAATAAGAATTTTTGACCTTTTAATTTAGCCTGTTTTGCATGTGCGGTAGCCGAAGTTGGTTTTCGTTTTTGTGTGTCTTGGGGTTCATCGGGAGCTGATTCATCTTCGGATTCAGTAGAACTAGTTCCTGAGGATTCATCATTAGGGCTTTCCGGGGTGGTCCTTTGCAATTTTGGAGTATCACCTGGCCTTGCTTCGTATATTTCGTCTCCTCTCAAGGTAGAGGGTTTATTTTCCATTTCTTCGCACTGCAGTCCTGTTTCGGGGGAGTTAAAAGAATCTTGGGAACTCTGGGAGGAATTGAATCTTTGTGGAGAGTGTCTCTATTGTTTGAATGCCTTATCCTCTGGGAGGTGGAATATTTTTTGTAATAAGGTCGCTTGCCAGGAGGCTGATTCTTTGGGCTTGACTTTGGATACCGATATGTGATGGTATTGTCCTAGATTTTTATCTTCAGGGTATTCCTGGGTCCAAGGCAAGGTACTTTGCCTTGTTTTTAACGGGTAATTGATAATATCCATAGTTTCTCTCAAATTTCTCTTATTCGTGTCCCTGGGTGGGGTTTTCTTTATTTTTACACCTGGGGTTTCCATGGCTCTATTTAATTCATCCTGTAAAGATAGAGGTCTTTCTATTGGGGCTGCTGGTGATACAATATCGTCCGGATATCGTTTGGGGGACATGGGGTTGAAATTCTATCGGGAAAAAATTGGGTTTTTGGGGACCGCATATAATCTAATTCTTCCGAGCTTTCTGATGATGAACTTTTTGGACCTTTTGGGGTTCTTACTGGTATGGGTATTAAGGGTTTTCCTTTTGGGATCACTAGATTTTTTATGGCTAAAAATTCTTCAAAGTTTTCCTCGTCGCTATTGTTCTCGAAATAGTTTGTTTGAAATTGAAGGGTTTTAACTCGGCTAGCCTTGACTTAGGGAATTCATTTTCCGCGTTTGATGAATCTGTAGATGAGGTTTTGGGTTTTTGGCTGGGTATTTGGTCCCTTTTAGACGGCTAGCACGTGCCTTATGTGTTCTTCCGTTGTCTGGGTTTATCATTTTAAAAGTAAAATCATTGTCGTATTTCTTTATTATTCTATAAGGTCCCAGATAGTTATTGGAAAGTTTTTTGCCTTCTACCTTTGCCTCATTTTTTAGATAGAAACAGTCTCCTACCTTAAAATTTATGTTCCCTTTGATTTTGGACTCATTTCTCAACTCTTGGTTCATCTTACATTTTTCTAATTCTTGTCTAACTATCTTATAGGTTTATCTCATTCTATTTATAAAATCTTGCTTTTAGTCCTCTGTATTATTGTAATATTGTCTGGATTCTATAATTTCCTGATAAGGTATTTTAAAATCGCGCCCGAATAAAAGAAAAAATGAACTTTCTTTAGTCGTTTCTGAATAGGCAGTATTAATTACATTGGTTAAATAAGGTAGATATTGATCCCAATCGTTTCGATTGTCTTTTGTATAAATGCTCAAGATATTAGAAAATATTTTGTGCCGGTTTTTAATTTTTCCATTAGCTTGGGGATGGCAGGGGGAGGTTACTAATTTTTCTATTTTAAGGAAACTTATTAAATCTTTTGTTACTTTAGAAACGAATTTACTTCCATTATCACTAGTAACTTTGTTAGGGATGCCAAATTTTAAAAATATTTTTGCTAACGCTTTACTTGTAGCGTATGCGTCTTGATTTTTAAATGCTTTGGCAAAAGTGAAGCCGGTAAAATGGTCTATAACTGAAAGAATGCAAGTATGACCTCTGTTGGAAACAGGTAAGCCTCCACGTGTTCCATATAAATCGAATGAAACGATATCGAAAGGAAATCTTGCTACTGGCACTCTTCCCATCGGGGGGTTAGGGCACATTTGGGGATTTTTCCTTAAGTTACACGCTTCACATGTACTTATAAAATCCTTAAGTTTTGTTAACGCCGACGGTACGAAAAAATATTGTTTTAACTTGTGAAAGGTTTTAGTTATTCCTAAATGTCCACCTAAATCGGAATGGAAATATTCAAAGGCAGGTATTATTAAGCTTTGGGGTAGTGCTTGAACTATTAAAGTTTGATTTCTATTTGTTTCACCTGTTACTATCGTGTAAAGGATTTCTTAGTCTAAATTGTAATAAAAATTATCAATGTCCCTTCTCAGGGCTTTGAAATTATCAGTGAGTTTATCAGAATTCACAAAATAGTTGATGAGAGTCAAACACATTTCATCCTTAACTTGGTTTCTTTTAATGTTGGCCAGCGATAAAGGGCTCTGAGTAATTTCGTTTTCTTCTATTTGGATTTTAGGTTCATTCTTCTTATGTTTTCGTTTACTGGAATTGATGGCATTTATTTGTTTATTTTTATTGTCTGAGGAGTTAATCTCAGGATATCTACTCAGGTAATCACAGGGGGCATTTTGTTTACCGGTCAAATGTTCAAATTCATAATCCAGGTCTTGGATTTTCATTATCCAGCTAGCTTTGATTCCAGTTGGATTTTTGAATGTGCTTAGGTACTGCAAGCTTTTATGGTCTGAACGTAGCTTAAATTTTCGACCCACTAAATAATGTCGGAATTTGTCTAAATAGTATATTATAGATAGTAGCTCCAATTGCGTTGCAGAATAACTGCTTTCGCCATTCGATAGAGTTCTACTTGAATAGCATATTACTTTCTCTATATACTGAGGGTTTTTTTTATAAAGGATCAGGGTAGTTTTCTACAGGGATTAATTGAGAAAGGATTGCACCGATGCCCATAGCTGAGGTGTCAGTGGTGACTACAAATTGTCCTTTTTCAAAGTCTGGTAGCGACAATACTGGTTCAGAAGTAAGTACTTTCTTGAGAGCATCTAATGAAGTTTGAGCTTCATTTGACCAGGTGATATTTTGGTGGGTCACTTTAGTCAGGTCCGTTAAGGGTTTTGCAATTTGGGCGTAGTTGCGTATGAATTTTCTGAAATAACTTGTTAAACCAATAATGGTTCTCAATTGTTTTATAGTTTTTGGCAGTTTGAGATTCTCTACGCATTTTATTTTCTCAGGATCCAGTGATATTCGAACTTGGGTCACTATAATCCCTAAGAATTTTATTTCAGATTGAAGTAAATTTACTTTTTCAGATTTAAATTTCAGGTTTCCTTCTCTTAATTTTTTGAAAAATTTGGCTCTTGTATTTAAATTGTATTCTGGGTTTTTCCCGCGCCGATTACATCGGCCACGAAGCGGATAAAGCTTTTTATACCTCGTAATAAGTGTAACAGAGGTCTATATAGTGCACTTGAACTAGTTTTGAGTCCAAAGGGTACTCTTAAATATTCATAAAAACCCCATTAAGTCGTCAAAAAGGCCTTTTTATAAACGTCATTGTCTGCTATCTTAACTTGATGATAACCTTGTGTGAGGTCAAGAGATGTAAAGATTTAGTTTTTGGTTGAGATTGAGTCTGGAATTTTATCGATTCAGGACAGGGAAAACTTTTTACTGACTACATGTTTGTTTAATGCTCTATAGCCTACTACGAGCCCAATGTCCTTGTTATTTTTTGGTATTAGTATAACAGGAGCCGAATACGGGCTTATACTTGGGCGTATAATGATATTTCTTTCTAATTCGCTGATTTTATTTTTTTACCAATCTTTGTAGGGATGAGGTATGCGAAAGGGCTGTTTAGCTACAGGCAACCCTGTAGTTTGGATAGAATGTTCATAGAACGGTATCAATCCAATGTGTTCTTCACATGTGGAAAATATATCTCTAAAATTCCGGAGCAATTCACATAATTTTTCTTTTAATTGCGTATCTTGGATTTGGTCTAATTTAAATTTTTCCGAAAATTGGGATTTTGTTATTGGGTACCTTTCCTTTATATTGCTAACGTAAATGCCATTAAATTAGATTTCCTTGGAGTTTTTCCATTTGTTTAGTTCGTGCTCAGGATTCACTTGTATTTTAATGAGACATGTTCCCTTTTTTTATGTAATAGTATCATTTTCATGTGTATTTGTCAACCAAATAAAACCTTCTCCTTTTTCATATGAAATGATCTGTTCTTCACAAAATAGATTTTAAGGGATTTCTCTCCACGGGGATGCAAACCAAATTTTGGAATTGTCATTTACCGGGGTGACCATTTGAGAGATTTGAACTCTTTGCATTGTTTTTGGGGGGATTTTTGTTTTACGCACCGCGAATCCATAATATTTTTCTTCCGAGTCTTTTTCTATTAAGTTAAGATTGGCGCTTAGTTCCGTTAAATCTTCCGCTGTTGGGGTTGGCTGTAAGGGGACAGCACTGGAATTTATTATCTCATTCCATAATTCTGCTATTTTCTTTATTTCTTTTTGCCTATACTCCTGCATTTTCCCTATCTTTGCTTTTATTGACTCGTTCCATTTACTGCTTGGGTTTCTTCTACAGGACGAGAAATGGGGTAAAAAAGACTTTATTCTATTCACTGTTGCTATCCCCTTTCTTCACGCGTCGAAGAATAGGATCGTATGGATACACGAGTCTGTGATTTGCTATATCTAATAATACTTTATTAGATTTTAAAAAATTTGCACCAATTATAGCCTCATATGGAAAATTTTCACATATAATGAAGTTTGTAGGGAAAACTCTATTATCTGTTGTCACATCTAGGCGTATGGAGCCTATTGCTTCCAGTATATATCCTGTGACACTAGATAAACTGAGAATATTGAAATTTTTCCGTCGCTTAATATATACTAGTAGTCTATTAAATAAATTTGAGTTTCTTATGTTAATTGACGCACCGGAGTATATCAACACTTAAAAATAAATATTCGTAATAATAAAATTATTTAATATAGGTAGTATATTACTATTATAATTTAAGGAAGATATAATTACTGAGAGGGAACTCTGAGAAATCTGGCCTCCAGGATCCCGGTTAATTTCCTTCGGAGCCTAATTCGTTTCCCTGTGCATTTATTTGATAAGTTGGCGTTTGATATTGGGGCTCGGTGGGAACTTCCCTAGCAAGTTGATTGATATTTGATTGTCTTGGTTGCCACGTATTGTTGCGTTGGTTGGAATTTCTTGTGCCGACGGCTCTTGGTATTTGTTCATTTTGCATTGACGAAAAATTTCTTTCGTTTCCCGACGGGAAGAAATATCTTCTGTCATTGCTCTTATTCCTGTTAAATCTAGTCGGATACACTGTCCGTGTAATGAATTGGAACATGTTTTATCACTTATTTAGATTAGGAAAACTATAATTATTTTGTCGGTTGGGGGAAGGATTTGAATGCACAAATCCTTGTTGATAAGGGGTGTGGAACAATGGGAAACTTGGGAGGCTACTCCCCTAACTTCCTGACCCATAGGCATATAAGGTTGTTCTCCCGAACAAACAGTTAGTAAAACTGGGGGTTACTGGTGTATAATTGTCTCTCGTCCGTTATGCTCTGGCTATATGTCTTTGTTTATTACATGCATAGCATATAGTTGGGGGGTTGTTTACGTAGTTTGTCATATTGGTGGGTACGAAACGTACTATTCTTTGCCTGGTAGGGGTTGAGGACCTATTTTGGTTCGGTTTTGGTGAATTATATATCGAGGAAAATGCAGGTGAAATTCCTCGTGATCGTCCCGGAGTTGATTCTCCGACATTATTTATTCTTGACTTATTGTGATTTGCGACAATCGTGTCAATTTCAACCATTCTCTCTACTTCCTGAACTGCCAGTTCTAATGTTTGAATATTTTTTTATATTATCATTCTGTAAAGTTTGGGGGTTAATCCTTGCAGGAAAGCATTTAGTACAATTTTATCATATAAAGGACCAGATTCTTTCCCATATTTAGCCTCAATGGATACCATTACTTTGTGTAGGTATTCCCTAACATTTTGGGTTTCGTCGAAACATACGGTTACGTGCTTTTATTTGTGTGTTGAACTGGTTTAAACAAATCTTTCTCGGAACGCTTTTAGCAATTTTTCTATTGAATTTATTGGAAGGTTGTTATCTTCCCCTATTGTATTTTCTATTTGTTTTAAGAATGTTAATGCTTTCCCCTTAAGTCTCATTAATAACATACCTACTAATGATTTTAAGTCCGTTTTAGTTACTTCTACAAATTGGTTTAGTTGGATAATAAATTCATCAACGTCTGAGTCTCAGTTATATGAGGGAATGGATTTTGAAATTTCCACTGTTTTGGCAATAAGTTTTTGCTTTAACAATTGTTCGTTTGGATCTAACGACATATTGATTTGTCTTTTTTTCAAAATAAGTTAAAATTCGGCACTGGTTTTATTCAAATTTTTACGTTCCAAATTATATTTTTTTGTTACTATTTTAAGGGGACTTAGGCCTAACAAATTAAGGCACTTCAAATACTGCGTAAAATAGTGCACTTTCTCTATGCATAATATTTCTCAATAATATTTTTTTTGTAGAAAATTTTGTCCTTGTGTTTTGCTCCTCTAAACAGCGTAGCACCAATTCTAATGGGGGGGGTTTCAATTAAAGGTTTGTTCTTATACTTCTAATGGGGGGTTTTCAGTTAAATGTTTGTTCTTATAGTTTCGGTTGCTTCTTTATATAGGAATCTTCAATTAAATTCTTAATTGGTGGTTCGCGAGTAGCGTACCAGAGTAGAGGAGGAACTTCGTGTGTGGGGAGCTTAAACTAGCGGTTCAAGTGGGGAGCATATATTAGTGGCCATACTGAATCGAAATCAGATTGAAAGGATTCAGGTTCTCTTGAGAGCAGATGGAGCCACGAGGACTAACTATCTTGAGAAATACTAACATAAAGAGAAATAAATAAGAAAGTAATTTATTTATTTTTACTCACATGATCGGTACATAGCTTGACGGGAATATCTAAAACACTTCGCAGTCAAAGCCACTAAGATAAAATTGTTGACTGGGGCAATATCAGCAATAGTTAATTTACTGATAATAAATGTTTTCAAAAGTTCATTGTAATTGCAAATAGACCCACATAAGATTATTTCTGGACTCACATAAAACTCATCATAGACTCCAAATAGACTGACAATATACTGATAAAAGACTGACTCCTACTTGCTATGTTCGAAGGTACTATACCCTGAGATTTCGCCGAAGGTTACATTCAGGCGTTACTAAAAAGTACATTACACTGGTTCTATTGGTTCAGATTGTATGTCCCCTATTACTATTGGACAGGGATGTACCAATCGGCTAGTCGATTTTAATTAACTTTGATACGATTTATGACTTTTAAAATTTCACTTTGGAATTTTTCTTCAACAGAATAAAGTTTTACCTCGTTATTAGAGCTGAATACATAGTTCTATTTTGTATCTCAAGTGACCATTTTTTGTATAATAAATCAGATTTTTTTCAACAGAATAAAGTTTTACATTGTAATTACGGCGGAATACATAGTTCTATTTTGTATCTCGAGTGACCGTTTTTTGTATAATAAATGCTACCATCTCTTGACCGTTTGGAAATTCAAACTCAAGATTTAAATTACATTGTTGGTCGCCTGTCATGTACAATTGGTCACGCTGATTATTTATTGCTGTTACATTTTTCGTGGGAAAGATTTTTTTCCTAGTTACAATTGTGATGCAATTGTTTCGCTACTTTTTAAGTTTGACAATTAAGTGTTACTTGATCTGTGGGTTATTTGAATTTTTGGGTTCGTATTTTGGGCGATTTTATTTTACTGGGAAAATTTCGGGGTCTTGAAAATTCATTCCATTACAGCATAAATTACAACCCTTACCTTGAGGGCTGTGGGAGAGTTGTCATCCTTAAAGACCTAATTTCCAGAACTTAAAATTTAATCTCAAAATTTTGATTAGATGTGTTTGGGGAAAAGGTGGGCGTGAGAGGGGGGTTAGTTGACCTCCAATCACTTTCTACTATGAATAATGGCACTAGCCCTTTGAATTTCCAGTCAAATGTGCCTTTTTTAGAGTTTCTACGACAACACCTTCTATAAAAAACCTTATATGCCCCCAGGGCATAACTTAAAAACCTTGCCCTGAGGGCTGTGGGGGAGTGTCCGCCTCAAAAACATATTTTCTATCTGGAAATCAACTACGCTGAACAAAATGGCTACCTAAAAATTTTGATGGGATGTGTTTGGGGGAATGATGGGCCGGGAGGGGGGCTAGTTGCCCTCAAGTCACTTTCGACTATTAAAAAGGGCACTAGCCCTTTGAATTTCCAATCGAATGAGTCTTTTTCAACGACAACGCCTTCTATAAGAACCTTATATGGCCCCAGGACATAACTTAAAACCCTTGCTACTCCCCCTAATGTGCAAATATATAGCCCAAATTTGTTTCTAAACTATTATATATTCATCCTATTTTCTTTTATCTCATTAGCGTTTCACGGCCAGGAGACTTATTAAAAATTGAAACATCTAGAAAAGGAAGTTTGTGGTTATGTTCTAGTTCTAAAGTGAACTGAAGGTTAGAGTCCCAAGTTTTTAGATGAGTTAAGAAGGAATTAAGTGACTCGCCTCCATGCTCCCAAACAGAAATAACATCATCCATAAACCAACCCCATAACCCTACCCTACATTCAAAAATTGGAATCCCTACCCTACTACCAAAATACCTTACATTCCAAAATTGAGTGACAAATTGAAAATAATCCTTAAAAAACATAAACTTAATGTCCCCTTTAAGAATTCAAATATTATACAGAACTTTTTAAACAACGGCAAAGAAAAAACCAGCCCCATTCTGGGTAGTGGTGTTTATAGAATTCCTTAATCTTGTGGTTGTTTTTATGTTTGTAGAACTCAAAAGCAATTGCGGGATAGGTTATCTGAACACAGGTCCTCAATCGACAAGGCCATGAGGTTACGCAAAAGGCCTGAGGTATTTGATTCAATCTTGACGCAGCATGTGTATGAGAGTCTAAACCATTTCATTTTGTTTGACAAAACCTCAATTGTTGCTCCCGTTAAAGGTCTCACACAAGTTTTCAGGGAGGCAGTTGAAACAAAAAAGCACATTCACCAAAAGGTAGCTCTCAATAGAGACCCATTTATGACGAAATTATTAATTCTGATCGTTTTTACATACATTCACAAAATTATATTGTGCAATCAAATAGAATTTCCCATAATAATCGAACTGGAAAGCGATTAGCCTTTAAGAGTGCTTTACGTAAAATGAAATTGTGAAATGAAATTTAGACTTGTGTTTTTTATTAAACAAATATGTAGAACAACTGGGAAATTTTTTTATACAAGACAGTGGAACGCAACTTTAAATGAATATTTTGACCCTATTTCCAAGGGCCGTCCTCAGCAAAACAGACGAAGAGAATAAAAACAATATAAAAGAAATTTACATTAAAAGTCAATCATTAAAAGTGAATGGTTTTTTTTATTTTAAAAAAATGTTTTAAAACAGCCCTAATATCATTACTTCAAGGAAATTCAACCAGGACTGGTACTCCAAATGAAGTGGACAGAGAACAATTCATTCAGATGGAATTAAAATACTTACAGACAAGTTTTTAAAGCTAATCTCGCCTTCTTGGCAGCCAGCCTAGCTGGCCTATTCGTAAAAGGTTGAGTGGAGTTATTTACTGGTTTTTTAACATAATTAGCTAAATCCTTTATAATTAAATTTGTGTATAGGGCATTAAGCGAATATTCCCCCAAATCTCTATTTAGAGAAATATTACTATTTATTTTGATTTTAATTTCAATTGCCTCTCGAACAACCTGACTTTATGGCTAATTCATTGCTAATAAGGCAAGTTTCTTCAAAAAGCATTTTATGACTAGGGTTATCATATATGTGACTGCTTAAAGCAGAATCAAAGGAAATATTTGTATTATTAGAATTTAAATTTTTAGTTATGTCATCTTTGTGTTGTTGCAGGTGTGTTTCTAAATTTTGATGGGTTGTACCAACATAAAAATGGCCACAGTCACATGGTATTTGATAAACCCCTCTCTGGCGAGTAACTGGGGTTATATCTTTACCAGAATTTAAGAAATTCATGATTTTAAAATTATTTGTAAATACGACATAAAAATTATTTTGTGTGCAAACTTTTTTTAAACTTGTAGTGACTTTTGGAATATATGGAAGGTAAATTATATTTGAGGGCTTGACGGAAACTTCATATTGCAAAAGACCCTTAATTTTAAGGGAGTGTCTTGCCAATCTTCTGCTAATTGTATTGTTAATAAAGACAATAGGATAAACGTTTCCAAAAAGTATGTCTCTAATAAAATTTAGTTCATCTGTGATGTAAGATTCAGAGCAAATGTTTAGGGCACGGTCAACAAGAGATGTAACAATACCTCTTTTAACTTGTGGGGGGTGATTGGATTTAAAATGTAGATATCTGTTATTTTGTGTGGGTTTTCTGTAAATTGTAAAATCCATTTTATCAATGTCACGAATAATTAAAACATCCAGAAACGGTAATTTATTTGCATTTTCAATTTCTAAGGTAATTTGTAAATTTCGGTCATATGTATTAGGGTGATCTAGAAAGCCCCTAAGTTCATTTTCCCCATAATTCCAGAGCGATATTACATCATCCATATAATGCCCCCAATATACATGTTTTTAAAAAATATGAATTTAAGGCCCAATTTTCAAGGTGTTCTACATAAATGTTCGCTAATAACCCGGAGAGCGGCGCACCCATAGGGAGACCATTTTTTTTGTTGATAAAAAGAATTACGGAACTGAAAATACATTGAATACTTATTACAAATTTAGACTAGGGACATTAAAACCTCACAATATATTCCTGTTGTTGAATCTTCAATTAAATGATAGTTTTCTTCTATTTTATTTTTTAATAACTGTTCAGATATTGCTACATCAATATTTGTGTACATAGAAACTGTGTCAAAACTACTTACTATTGTATTTTCTGAAAAGCTTGCACTTTTAAGTTTTTCTTCTAAATCTACCGAATTACATATGTACGATTTTTGGGAATAAAGTAACGGTTCGAAGGCTGTACATAACCACTTTCCAATATTGAAAGCAGGGGTTTTCGTATATGCTACAATTGGCCTTAAGGGAATACCTTGCTTGTGTAATTTCGGTAAACCGTAAAACTTTGGGCAAAAGCTACCTCGGGGGAGAAATTTATTATACAATTGTGGGGTGATTTTGCCATTTTGTTTTAGGTTCTTTAATTCGGTTATAATTTTTATTCGCAAACTTATCAGTATGGTCGTGAGTCATGGAAGTACATGTATTTGTGTCATTTAAGTGTGAATAAATTTTATTGTCATAATCTAAGGTATCCATGACTACAAGTGAATTTCCCTTTTCTGCTTTAGTTCTTATAATTGAAGAGTCTTCTCGAAGATTAGACAAAATTTTCATATCATGTAAAATTTTTGTTCTCAAATTAGTATGGGATGTAACTTTTTTTTGGTTGCCATAAAGTGGACTCCTAAGACCAGACTTCTCTTCATCTGGGTTAGAAAAGGACGTGTAGTGTTTGTGCAAAGAAGATTCTAAGAAGGAAACAATATCTGCCACAGGAACTTGTTTTGGTGGAAAAGAAAATTTTGGACCTTTTTCAAAAGTTTGAATTTCCTTAGGTTCAAGAGCTCTAGAGGAGAGATTAATAATAGCGGGTCCTGGAGTAAACCTCGGGGTATAGACACGATGATTCATCGAAGATTCGTACCTCAGACATTCCAGTTTAACTAATTATATTAAAAAAGCAGTAAATAACTCCACTCAACCTATTACGAATAGACCAGCTAAGCTGGCTGCCAAGAAGGCGAGATTAGCTTTAAAAGCTTGTCTGTAAGTATTTTAATTCCATCTGAATGAATTGTTCTCTGTCCACTTCGTTTGGAGTACAAAGTCCTGGTTGAACTTCCTTGAAGTAATGATATTAGGGCTGTTTTAAAACATTAAAAAAAAACCTTTCAGTTTTAATGATTAAATTTTAATGTAAGTTTCTTTTATATTGTTTTATTCTCTTCGTCTGTTTGGCTGAGGACGGCCCTTGGATATAGGGTCGAAATATTCATTTAAAGTTGCGTTCCACCGTCTTGTATAAAAAAAATTCCCTGTTCTTCTACTTATTTGTTTATTATGGAAAGGCAGTTTGGTCTTCGTCGCTGTTTTTTATTCAATTACCCTTTCACCGTTACTAAGAAAGGGTCGTCTAATTTCAGTTTTGTGTTTTTATTTTAAGGTTTGGTTCTTTTATTCTTATCAGTTTTATTCTGCACCGAGGACCGTCAAGCGGAGGTCTTGGCCGAAATATATGCATAATTTTTCAATTTTTTCACTGGCTCTTAATTGTGCTCGTTTTCTTCCTTTCTTCGTGATTTTATTTTTATCATGATTAGCCAGTGTGGCCTCAGAAATTATTTACGAAAGTGACTGGAAGGCAACTAACACCCCTTCCACGCCCATCATTTCCCGAAACACATCCAATCAAAATTTTGAGATAGCCATTTTGTTCAGCGTAGTTGATTTCCAGACATAAATTATGTTTTTGAGGAGGACAATCTCCCACAGCCTTCAGGACAAGGGATGTAAGTTATGCCCTGGGGCCATATAAGGTTTTCATTTAAGGCGTTATCGTAGAAACTTCAAAAAAGGCTCATTCGATTAGAAATTCAAAGGGCTAGTGTCCTTTTTAATATTCGAAAGTGATTGGACGACAACTAGCCCCCCCCCTCTACACCCATCATTCTCCCAAACGAATCCAATAAAAATTTTGAGATAGCCATTTTATTCAGCTTAGCTTATTTCCATAGTGAAGATATGTTTTTGAGGAGGACACTCCCCCACAACCCTCAGGGCAAGGGATTTAAGTTATGCCCTGAGGGCATATGAGAACGATGTTGGCACAATGTATCATTTATTATTTTTTTCCTTTAGAGAAGGGTACTTCTCATCCAAGAAGTTGCCGTAGAAAATTTGAAAAGGGCTCATTCAATTGGAAGTTAGAGTGGCTTGTGCCATGTTTAATAATCGAAAGTAATTGGAAGACAACTAACACCCCTTCCAGGCCCACCATTTCCTGAAAAAATTCAATCAAAATTTTGAGATAGCTATTTTGTTCAGCATAGTTGATTTCCATATAGAAATTATGTTTTTTAGGAGGACACTCCCCTACAACCTTCTGGGCAAGGGTTGTAAGTTATGCCCTGGGGGCATATAAGGTTTTTATAGAAGGGTTTGTCATAGAAACTTAAAAAATGGTTCATTCGATGGGAAACTCAAAGTTCTAGTGCCCTTTTTAACAGTCAAAAGTGATTGGAGGGCAACTAACCCCCCTCTCACGCCACCTTTTTCCCAAACACTTGCAATCAAACTTTTGAGATAGCCATTTTGTTCAACGTAGTTTTAAGTTCTGTAAACTAGGTCTTTGAGGAGGACACTCCCCCAGAGCCTTCAGGACAAGGGTTGTAAGTTATGACCTGGGGGCATATAAGGTTTTTATAGAACGCGTTATCGTAGAAACTTCAAAAAGGGCTCATTTGATTAGAAATTGAAATGGCTAGTGCCATTTTTAATAGTCGAAAATAATTGGAGAGATAGCCCTTTTGTTCTACGCACTTTAAAGTTTAGGATATTGTACCTTTGAGCAGGACACTCCCCCCACAGTCTTCAGGGCAAGGGTTATAAGTTATGCCTCGGGGGCATGTAAGTTTTTATTGAAATCTTTGTCGTAGAAACACAAATAAGGAATCATTTGATTGAAAATTCAAAGGCCTAGTACCCTTTTTAATAGTAGAAAGTGATTTGAGGGCAACTAACCCACCTCTCTCGTCCACTTTTTCCCCAAACTTTCCCCAAAGGTATCCAATAAAAATTTTTAAATGGCCATTTTGCTCAGCGTTGTTGATTTCCAGATAGATATTATGGTTTTGAGGAGAATATCCCCAACAGCGCTCAGGGCAAGGGTTGTAAGTTATGACCTGGGGGCATATAAGGTTTTTATAGAACGCGTTGTCGTACAAACTTCAAAAAGGGCTCATTCGATTGGAAATTGAAATGGCTAGTGCCATTTTTAATAGTCGACAGTGATTGGAGGGCAACTAGCCCCCCTCCTCTCACGCTCACCATTTCCCCAAACACATCCAATCAAAGTTTTGAGATTTCCATTTTCTTCTACGTAGTCGAAAGTTCTGGATGTTAGGTCTTATAGGATGATAACCCCATCAGAGCCCTCAGTGCAAGGGTTGTAAGTTATGCCCTGGGGGCGTATAAGGGTTTTATAGAACGTGTTATCGTAGAAACTTCAAAAAGGGCTCATTTGATTAGAAATTGAAATTGTCCTTTTTAATAGTCGAAAGAGAGTGGAGAGTAATTAACCCCCCTCTCAAGCCCACCATTTCCCCAAACACATTCAATCACATTTTAGAAATAGTCATTTTGTTCAACGTAGTTGAAAGTTCTGGAAATTACGTATTTAAGGATGACAAATCCCCCAGAGCCCCCAGGGCAAATGTTGTAAGTTATGCCCTGGGAGCATATAAGGTTTTTATAGATAGAGTTGTCGTAAAAACTTCAAAAGGGGCTCATTTGACTGGAAGTTGAAATGGCTAGTGCCCTTTTTAATAGTCGAAAATACTTGGAGAGATAGCCCTTTTGTTCCACGCAGTTTAAAGTTTATAGAAGTTTTATAGAAGGTTTTTATAGAAGGCGTTGTCGTAGAAACTTCAAAAAATGCTCATTTGATTGGAAGTTCAAAGGGCTACTGCCCTTTTTAATAGTCGAATGCAATTGGAGGGCAACTAACCCCCCTCTCACGCCCACCTTTTCCCCAAACACATTCAATCAACCTTTTGAGATAGTCATTTTGTTCAACGTAGTTTTAAGCTCTGTAAACTAGGTCTTTGAGGAGGACACTCCCCCAGAGCCTTCAGGGCAAGGGTTGTAAGTTATGCTCTGGGGGCATATAAGGGTTTTATAAACGTGTTATCATAGAAACTTCAAAAAGGGCTCATTTGATTAGAAATTGAAATGGCTAGTGCCCTGTTTAATAGTCGAAAATAATTGGAGAAATAGCCCTTTTGTTCCACGCAGTTTAAAGCTTAGGAAATTATACCTTTGAGCAGGACACTCCCCTCAAAGTCACAGGCAAGGATTATACGTTATGCCCTGGGGGCATATAAGTTTTTATTAAAATCTTTGTCGTAGAAACTTTAAAAAAGGCTCATTCGATTGGAAATTGAAGGGAAACTTAATAGTCGAAAGTCATTGAAGGGCAACTAACCCCCCTCTCATGCCCACCATTTCGCCAAACATATACAATCAAATTTTCAGATTTCCATTTTGTTCTACGTAGTCGAAAGTTCTGGAAATTATGTCTTTTAGGATGATAACCCCATCAGAGCCCTCAGTGCAAGGGTTGTAAGTTATGCCTGAGGGCATATAAGGCTTATATAGAAAGCTGTTGTAGAAATTTCAAAAAGGACTCATTTGATTGGAAATTGAAATTGTCCTTTTTAATAGTCAAAAGTGAGTGGAGAGTAATTAAACCCCCTCTCACGCCCACCATTTCCCCAAACACATCCAATCACAGTTTAGAGATATTCATTTTATTCAACGTAGTTGAAAGTTCTAGAAATTACGTATTTAAGGATTACACACCCCCCAGAGCCCCAAAGGCAAAGGTTGTAACTTATGCCCTGGGGGCATATAAGGCCTTTATAGATAGAGTTGTCGTAAAAACTTCAAAAGGGCCTCTTTCAATTGGAAATTGAGAGGGCTAGTCCCCTTTTTAATAGTTGAAAGTGATTGGAGGGTAACTGACCCCCTCTCACGCCCACCATTCCCCGAAACACATCCAATCAAAATTTTCAGATAGCCAATTTGTTCAATGTTGCAAAATGTTCCGGAAATTAGGTCTTTGTGGATGACACCCCCCCCCCAGCTCTCAAGGCAAGGGTTGTAAGCTATGCCCCAGGGGCATATAAGGTTTTTATTAAAAGTCTTGTCGTAGAAACTTCAAAAGGGCTCATTTGATTGGAAATGAAAGCGACTAATGCCCCTCTCACGCCTACCTTTTTCTCAGACACATCAAATCAAAATTTTGAGATAACCATTTTGTTTAACGTAGTTGAAAGTTCTGGAAATTAGGTCTTAGAGGACGACAACTACTCTCACAGCCCTTAGGGTAAGGGTTATAATTTATGCCCTGGGGGCATATAAGGTTTTTATAAAGTGTTGTCGTAGAAACTCAAAAAGGGCTCATTCAATTGGAAATCGAAAGGCCTTGTGCCCTTTTTAACAGTCGAAAGTTATTGGAAGGCTTGACATTTTTATAGTAAAGATCGATGTGGGTATAATGTATTATTTTTTTGTTGTTGTTAATGTTTAAACCAGGGCACTTCGTTTCGAAGGAGTTGTCGTAAGAACTTCAAAAAGGGCTCATTCGATTGAAAATAGAAATGGCTGATGCCCTTTTTAATAGTCGAAAGTAATTGGAGGGAAACTAATTCCCCTCCCATGCCCCCCCTCCCCTTTGCCTTTATGTTTAAAAACAAAAGGTTGCCTTAAGATTAAATCAAAACGCACTGTGTTAATGCTAATTCCCAATAAGGCATCTCAGCAGTATCTCAAGAACGACTGAGTTTATTATGTTCAAACTTTCGGGGCTACTTCTGCTCTTAAAACTTAACCAAATCAAAATAGTGTAAGTGTATCCAAGGTATCAAAGAAAGTAAACAGATTTTTTTCATTTCAGGGCAACTAGAGGAGGTATGAAACTAAATTAAACACTACTATTTGTGTCCAGATTTTTAAAAGGGTGTATGTTGTTAAAATTTGTTGAAAATTTTTCTCCAGCATACAAATAGCAGGCCAAACTATAAAGTCTTAAAAAAACGAAAAGATTTAAAGTATTATTTTTTTTTCCTTGAAAAGACTATGTCAATATAAAGCGAACAGCAATTAATTAAAAAAAACTTTTTCACAAAACAAGTTTTTCAAAGAAATGTTTTTCAAAACTCCATTAAACAAAAAATAAGCAAAAATAAAATCAAATAATCTACCAAGCGTGAAACTACCACAAATCAGCATCGATAAATAAATGAAACTCCAAAACGAATAAAAATTACAATAAATAACCAAGTCAAACTCTAAACGAGCAGAAATTAACATAAGTTGGACTCAAAACCCATATGCCTTCCCAAGGCCAGAACATAATTTGCACTTTACTGAAAAATGAATGTGCTTTGTCAGTTTAATATACATATACTGATATTTAGTAATGAAAATGTTAATATTATTTGATTTATTAAAGTTATAAGAGTAAAAACATTTATAGGCAACTAGGGAAACTAGCCCCCCCCCCACGCAGATCTTTCCCCCAAACACATCCAATCAAAATTTTGAAATAGCCATTTTGTTCAGTGATACTTCCCCACAACCCTCAGGGCAAGGGTTTGAAATTATGCCCTGCGGGCATATAAGGTTTTTTATAGAAAGCATTGTCGTAGAAACTTCAAAACAGGTTCATTATTTTTGAAATTCAAAGGAATAGTGCCCTTTTTAATAGTAAAAAGTGATTGGAGGGCAAATAGCCCCCCCCCCACGCCCATCATTCCCCCAAACACATCCAATCAAAATTTTGAGATAGCCATTTTGTTCAGTGTAGTTGATTTCCAGATAGTAATTATGTTCTTGATGAGGACACTCCCCTACAGCCTTCAGGGCAAGGGTTGTAAGTAATGTCCTGGGGGCATATAAGGTTTTTGTAGAAGGTGTTGTCGTTGAAACTTCAAAAAAAGGCTCATACGATTGAAAATTCAAAGGGCTAGTGCCCTTTTCAATAATCGAAAGTGATTGGAGGGCAACAAGCCCCCCCCCCCACACCCATTATTCCCCCAAACACATCCAATAAAAATTTTAAGATAGTCATTTTGTTCAGCGTAGGTGATTTCCAAACAGAAATTATATTTTTGAGGAGGAAACTCCCCCACAACCCTGAGGGCAAGGGTTTTAGGTTATGCCCTGGGGGCATATAAGGTTTTTATAGAAGGTGTTGTCGTAGAAACTTCAAAAAAGGCTCATTCGATTGGATATTCAAAGGGCTAGTGCCCTTTTTAATAGTCGAAAATGATTCTAAGGCAACTGACACCCCTTCCACGCCCACCATTTCCTCAAAAACATCCAATCAAAATTTTGATATAGCCATTTTATTCAACGTAGTTCTGGTAATTATATATTTGAGCAGGACACTCTCCCCACAGTCCTCAATTCACTTTTCTAATTCACTTTTTAAGCGTCAAAAGATATTGGAGGGTAACCAGCTTTCCCCTCCCCCATAGATCTCAGGGCAAGGGTTGTATGTTATTCCCTGGGGGCATATAAGGTTTTGTATAGAAAACCTTGTCGTAGAAACTTCAGAAGGGGCTCATCTGATTGGAAATTTAAATGGCTAGTTCCCGTTTCAATAGTCGAAAGTGATTCTAAGGCAACTGACACCTTTTCCACGCCCACCATTTCCTCAAAAACATCCAATCAAAATTTTGATATAGCCATTTTGTTCAACCTAGTTGAAAGTTCTGGTAATTATATGTTTGAACAGGACACTTTCCCGACAGTCCTCAGGGGCAAGGGTTATAAGTTATGTCCTGGGTGCATATATGGTTTTTATGAAAGGATTGCTCGTATAAACTTCAGAGAGGGCTCATTTGATTGAAAATTGAAAGCTATAGTTAACCTTTTAAGCGTCAAAAGATATTGGAAGGTAACCAGCTTCCCCCTCTCCCAAAAAAAACCTTTTTTCCCAAATGAATTCAATACAAATTTTAAGATAGCTGTTTTGTTAAAAATAGTTCAAAGATCATATAACAAAATTCCGGTGTCTACAGAACCCACCAAGGCCCGGGGGCAGGCGTTGTGAGTAATGCCCTGGGGGCTTATATTGGTTTTATGGAAGGGATGTTCTTATTAGCTTCAAAGAGGGATCATTTAATTAGAAATTGAAAGTTCTATTTCACTTCTTAAGAGTCAAAAGAGATTGGAGGGCACCTAGCCCCCTCCCCTCCCGCTCCTTCTTCCCTCAAACCCACCCGATAAGAACTTTGAGGTAGCTTTTTTTAAATAGTTCAAAGACCATATAACGAAAACTGAGGGGTCAACAAAGCCCCCAAGGCCCGAGGGCATGTGTTGTAAGTTATGCCCTTGGGGAATATATGGTTCTTATTGAAGAGATGCTCGTTAAAATTCAGAGATTGCTCATTCGATTGGAAATTGAAAGTTCTAGTTCAGTTTTTTAGAGTCAAAAGAGATTGGAGGGCAGCTAGCCCCCCCCACGTCTTGTTTTCCCGAAAGGAATCCAATAAATATTTGAGATAGCCATTAAGTTAAAAATTGCTCAAAAATGAGATAACAGAAACTCAGGTGTCGTCATAACCCCCCAGGTTGCGGGGGCAGGCCTTGTAAGTTATGGGCTGGGGCATATATTGTTCGTATGAAAGGGATGCTCGTATAAACTTCAGAAAGGGCTCATTTGATTGGATATTGAAAGTTCGAGCTCATTTTTTTATAGTCAAAAGAGATCCGAGGGCAGCTAACCCCCCCCCCACACCTTATTTTTCCAAACCAATCTCATGGAAATTTTGAGAGAGACATTTGGTTAAAAATAGTTCAAAGGTCGGATAAGAAAACATCTGGTGTCAATAGAACCCCCCAGGGCACAGGAGAAAGTGTTCTAAGTTATACCCTAAGGGTTTGTATGGTTCTTATGAAATGGATGCTCGTATAAACTTCATAGAGGGCTGATTTGATTGGAAATTGAAAGTTCTAGTTCATTTTTTAAGAGTCAAGAGAGCTAAACTAGCCCCCCCCACGCTGTTTTCCCCAAATCCGTCCGCTATGAATTTTGAGATAGCCAGTGTTTTGGAAATTGTTCAAAAATTATATAACAAATACACCCCCCAGAGCCCGGGGGATAGGTGTTGTAAATGTTGTCCTAGGGGCGTTTATGGTTGTTATGAAAGGAATGCTCGTATAAACTTCAGATGGGGCTAATTTGATTAGAAATTTAAAGTTTTAGTTCAATTTTTAAGAGTCAAAAGATATCTGAGGGCAACTAGCCTCCCTCCACCCACCCTTTTTCCCCAAGCCCATGCAATAAAATTTTTATAAGAGCCATTTCATTAAAAATACTTCAAAGGTTAGATAAGAAAAATTCCTGTGTCGACAGAATCTGCCAGGGCCCAGAGGTAGGCGTTATGAGTAATGCTCTAGTAGCATATCTAGTTCTTATGCAAGGGATGGTCGCATAAACCTCGGACAGGGCTCATTTGATTGGAAGTTGAAAGCTCTTGTTAACTTTTTAAGAGTCAAAAGAGATAAGAGGGCAAATAGACCCCTCCTCCACGCTTTAAATGCATCAGGCAAAAATTTTCAGATAGAAATAGTTCAAAGTTCTGATAACAAAAAACTCCGGTGTCGAAACAGCCCCCCAGGGCCCGGGGGAAGGCGTTGTAAGTTATGCCCTGGAGGTATATATGGTTGTATTGGAAGGGGTGCTCTTATAAACTTCCTAGAGGGTTCATTTGATCGGAAATTGAAAGTTGTAATTCACTTTTTAAGAGTCAAAAGTGATTGGAGGGCAGCTAGACTCACCCCACACTCCATTTATTTTTTTCCCAGAGGCACCTCATATAGAAGGGTCGTCGTATAAACTTCAAAGGGGGCTCATTCGATTGGAAATTGAGACATCTAGTGCCCTTTTTAAGAGTAAAAAGTGATCAGAGGGCAACTGGCCCCCAAGCCCTTTTATCCCAGATACATATGATAAAAAATTTGAGGTAGCCATTTTGTTAAAAATAGTTCAAAGACCATATAACAAAAACTCCTTTACGTATGGTCATTTCGTTAAAAATATATCAAAGGTCAGATAAGAAAAGGTCCTGTGTCGACACAATCACCCCCCCCCCCCCCCCGGGCCAGGACAGGCGTTGTAAGTATTGCTCTGGGGGTATATATGGTACTTATGGAAGGTATGCACGTATAAACTCCATAGAGGGTTCATTTGAATTGAAATTAAAAGTTGTACCATGTTCTCAGAGTGTAAAGATCGGAGGGCAATTAGCCCCTCCCTTCCTCCATGCCTTTGGGTGTATCGTATGGATAAACCCATCCGGTAAAAGTTTCAGTTGACTATTTTGTTAAATATAGTTCAACCATCAGATATTAAAACTCCAGGGTCGACACATCCCCCAAGGGCTCAGGGACAGGCGCTGTAAGTTTTACTCTGGGGATATATATGGTTCTTATAGAACAGATACTCGTATAAACATCAGAAAGGGCTCATTTGATTGAAAATAGAAAGTTCTAGATCACTTTTAAAGAGTCAAAAGAGACCGAAGCTTAATCTAGTCCTCCACGCCTTTTTTCTCCAAAACCATCCGATAAAAATTTTGAGATAGCAATTTTGTTAAAAATAGTTCAAACATCGGATAATAAAAACTCCGAGTATGACCAAAACCCATTTTTTCACTTTGATATTGTTACTTTGATATCAGTTTTGATACTTTGATGAATATTTGATTTTTTTTAAAGTTTGATTTTTGAAATAAAGAATTTTCAAAGACTTGCAATTTTTGGGATCAAAAACGAACAAAAATTAATTAAAAAAACTTTCCAAAAAATAAGTTTTTCAAAGAAAAGTAAAGGTCATTTTAAACTTAAGCTCAGCATATACAAATACCTTTTAAAATTCAAACTCAAAACGACCAGAAATTACTATTAAAGAATAAATGAAACCCAAAACGATCAGTAATTAAATAAACAATCATAGCAAAAACACACAACAAGTAATAATAGACTACTACTACTGCTACTAGTACTAACAACTCACCGCAGCACCAAGCCGCCTGAGAGCCTCCCAACTACGCATGCTCCTCCTCCATCCCATTCTTTTCAAAGCCCCTCTTTTTACACTCACCCATGTAAAGGCAGTTGAGAAAGCAATAAAATATGAATTAAGGAGGTGTGAATTGGAGGCCAAGGATAAAATTGCCGAGGATCTGGAAGATTCAGCTAGACGGAATAATAGTAAAATATTGTACTGGCACGTTAACAAATTTAGAGGGAGTAGTAATTCTGGACCTGGCCCAGTTAAAGATAGAAATGGGGCTGCAATTAGCGATAAGGAAAAAACTAAAGAGAGATGGGCCGAACATTTTGAGAATTTGCTTAACCGAGATAGTGTTGCAGGAAAAAATTACAGAGGAAAATGAAAAAGTTTGTGATACCTTGGATGTGAAGGAAGATTGGTTTTGTGAAGGGGAATTAGTAACAGTACTAAAAGGATTAAAGAATAATAAGGCTCCAGGTGTTGAT
This sequence comes from Artemia sp. Qi Xiang Cuo, assembly GCF_049724085.1. Lineage (NCBI taxonomy): Eukaryota > Metazoa > Arthropoda > Branchiopoda > Anostraca > Artemiidae > Artemia > Artemia sp. Qi Xiang Cuo. The sequence goes on from NC_142803.1 coordinate 71,432,036, forward strand.
AGGGTGCTAAATGGGTTTCTTAAATATGGTGGCTCTGTGGTTAGAAATAATTTACTGAAGATTATGAATATGATTTTTGAAAAAGGGGAAGTACCTAACGATTTTAGGAAAACCTTAATTAAGCCACTTTATAAAAAAGGTGATAAAAGTGAGCGTGGTAGTTATTGAAGCATTAGTCTGGTCTCTGTAGGTAGTAAATTACTTAGTAATATGATACTTTTTAGACTGAGAGATGCCGTAGACAAAGTCTTAAGAGAAGAGCAGTGCGGTTTTAGAAAATTAGAGGATGTGTCGACCGAATTTTCACTCTTAGGCTACTAATTGAGAAGTGCCTGAGTCTTAAAACACCTTTGGTCCTCAGTTTTATTGATAATGAGCAAGCGTTCGAATCTGTTGATAGAAGAGCTTTAGTAAATTTTTTATCCTTGTATGGTATACCAGACAAATACATTAGAGTAATTAGTGTTATGTACTGGAATAACACTGCTGCGGCTAAGGTAGGAAATGAGGTTAGCAGCTGGTTTTGTATTAAATCAGGAGTTAAGCAGGGTTGTGTTCTATCCCCCTGTATATGGATTGTTTTGAGGGACTTTGTTCTAAGGAGAACAGGAAAGGCAATGGGAGACCACGAAATCAAATTGGGAGGAAAAAGTTTCCGGGACTTAGATTATGCTGATGGTTTAAGCATCCTAGATGAAAGTGTGAGCAAAGTGAATGAAGCTTTAGAGGTTTTTCGAGTTCAAGGTGCTAAAACTGGTTTGAAAATTAATGTTAGGAAGACTAAGTCACTAAGGCTAGGAATAAGTGAAGATTAAAAGGTGACGTTGGGTAATGAAACGATTGATCAGGTGGGGGTGGCTAGGGTATGTTGTGCGGATAAGGAATGACAGTAGTAATATAAACTAATAAATAGACCTGAAAGCGAGTAATACTTGGATTGAATATGAAAATCTAGCTTAAAACGAAAAAAATATTTTACTATTGAATTATAAGTGAAACTTAAAACGACAAGAAATTAAACATACAATCAATGCAGACAAACATACAATAGATATTATTGTAAATTAATAAATAAATCTTAAAACGAGTGAAACTTAAAATTGAACATTTAAATCAAGCTTGAAACGAACAAAAATCACCTCAAATAAGAGTTTCGGTATGACCTCCTTCTCTCACTGTAAAAGTCTAAAACTTACTGCTACAAATATTTCTTTTTTGCTTAATATTGAAAACAAACATTAAAATTATAGTGACATTTTGAACTGATGAGCTTTCAGCAATTAATTTTATTCTACATCAAATATTCAGTTTAATTTATTAGGTCTTTTTAAAGGTGTTAAAGACGAATATAGTTTCCCTACAAACAAGTGTTAGGATTCTGCCTCCTTTCCTAACTGTAAATAAAAACCAAAAGCCTCATGCGTCATTGGCGCTTAACTGAAAACGGATTACATTACAAATATTTTCTTTTCCAGTTCTTACAGCATTGAAAATAAAAATACAATTACAGTGAAATAAATTTTTAAGCTGTTGGATCTTTTAACAATTAATATCATTATACCTCAAATATTTAATTTGATGTTGTTTATACTTTCCAAGACTGTTCATGACTGTTGGAATATAGTTTTCAGTAAGGCGCCAATGACGCAGTAGGCTATAGACTTTTACAGTGAGAGAAGGAGGTCATACCCAAACTCTTGTTTGTGGTGATTTTCGTTCGTTTCGAGCTTGATTTGTATATTCAATTTAAGTTTGACACGTCTTAAGATTTATTTATTAATTTACATTAATATCTATTGTTTGTTTGTCTGCATTGATTGTTTATTTAATTTCTGTTAGTTTTAAGTTTCATTTATGCTTCAATAGGAAAATATTTTTTTCGTTTTAAGCTTGATTTTCATATTCAATCTAAGAATTACTCGCTTTAAGATCTATTTATTAGCTTACATTATTACTTGTCTTACGTTTTTGCTATGATGTTTATCTAATTTCTGTTCGTTTTGGGTTTTATTTTTTTCTTTAATAGTAATTTCTGGTCGTTTTGAGTTTGAATTTTAAAATGTATTTGTATCTGCTGAGCTAAAGTTTAAAATGGCCTTTAATTTTCTTTGAAAAAATTATTTTTCGGAAAGTGTTTTTAATTAATCTTTAAAATGTTGCCTTTCAATTCAACTATTCAAAAGAATAGGGTAAAATCTAAATTAGTTCACCCATTGAAAATGAAAAGGTTATTCTCAATGAGCATTTATGTAATGTTTTTGGTTTCAAACATAATATTATCAGTCGAAAAAGGGCAGGAAGCGTTAGTGGCATGAATGGTATCCTTTTCGCAGATTATCCACAACCTTTCTCCTCGAACAGTTGTATATTTCATTACGCATCCTTTGTCGAGAGATCAAGAGTCGGTAATATCAATGTCCCCCTCCTAGGTGTTCCTGGACGAAACTCCTCTAATGGCCATATTCACCACTACAATATATAGCATTTTCAATACATTCCAGTCAACAGTTCGTATTTGGAGCTCTGTCAGTTAAAATTAAGAAGTGAATTGGGTGATCCTCTAGCAATAACGAAATATTTGGCTGTAATTACATGTCATTTTCGACCCATTAAGTTAAATGGCTAATACATCTCAGTTTATGTGTCCTGATATTGATTGCTAGGTTGCTACTCTTGGACCACGACAGTTGAGCTATGGAGTGGACTACTACAGGGGTTATTCGTCAACATCCGGGTACGGTCTCACCAATTGGTTTGCTGAGCTGTTTCGCTCTGAATTACCCCTGGCTAAAAAATATATTGCACCGGTTGCCGCGTATTTTGTGTTCTCTACACTACATGATTTGCGCTCTGGGAAGGATGTTCAAGGGAGTGTTTCACAAAATCTCAGGTCGAGCGCAACGATCCCTTGGCCAGCGATTGAAACAGTGCGGAAAAGGCCTAAGAGGGTGCGAAAAACCTCATCACTTCTCAGTCTCAACTCAGCCCTGAAGCGTAAAGCATCAAAGAAGAAGAAAATAAATAGATCCAAAAAGGATGTCTTTTCCTACAATGTGCCATACCTACCACATAAAGAATCTCACCCTTCAGTCCCTTTATCTCTAGGTCTTTCCAATGCAGAAAATGTAGTTGTCAGTGTAAAACATGGATACTATGAACAACTTTACCCGCAACAACAGCTCTCTGAAAATTTCCATTTTCAAATTTATTCCAATGAAGACTACTTCATTGATTTGACTTCGACATTTATTGATTTGAATGTCATTGTTAAAAAATATAACAATGAACAACCAAGTGCAGCTGTGGGGTTATCCTAAATTTTGTACTATACCGTTTATTTCGACAAATAAGTGTCTACATAAATGGAACATTGGTGAGCAGGAGCAATAATCTTTCAAATTATGCAAGTTATGCACAATTCATTCTGATGACTCCAATGTCTTATAAGCTGCTGAAGAGACAAGCACTGGATTATGAATATAAAACAGATACCGACGTCATTAATATTCTTAGAGATGCGACAACTAATGATTTACATTTAGTTGGGAAACTTAATCATAAGATGTTAAATATACCTCCAATGCTGTCTCCCAATACAAAAATTGATATAAAGCTATAGCTTGTGCCGCCCAACTATATTATGCGAAAGGTACTGGGTGCTGCACCCGATGTAACAGTCTCTCTCACGTCGACAATACTTCATGTTCGAAAACAACTATTTATGAGTTCTGTTGCTTTGACAATTGAACAATTAAGAACTGCTGGAAATAATATCAAACTACTAGTACCTCATACAATCACAAATCAACGCCTTATTGCTACGGGTGCGCGTTTTTATGCCGATTCATCATTTATCAATGGCAAAATTCCTTCAAAATTTGCATTGACTTTTGTAAAAAGTGCTAACGCTGTTGGACCATGGACAGATTCCCCGCATAAATTTGAGCTGTTTCGACTTTCATCACTTGTGTGTGAAGTAAATTGAATTTCTCTACAAGTTATCATTTGCTAAATCCTACAGGGCCCTAGATGAATTGACACTGCAATCCCTAGATTCAGGTTCACAATTATTTGAAAAATGTTTAAGTGAAGAAATGTTTGCGAAAACTCATGGCATCATTGTATTTGATTTGTCCGGTACTCAAAATATGAGTATTGTCCAGACGGGTAATGAACATTATGAGTGTATCTTTGCCGAGCACTTGGAAGAAAGTATTGCATTTAGTTTACTAAATAAATTTTAAACATATCGTGAAGTTACCTCTGACGGCATGTGTTATTAGACTTGGCGCCATGAACACAAATAAAATAATGAGTGTATTCAATATGGATCCCTACAAGTCCAAATATAAATCGTATTGCATACCTTCAGATTTCCTGCAGCATATTCAACATGCTTACAATACCCTTATCATTGTTAATAGCAGTCCATCAACGGTAAAGACGGGGCAATGGTTATGCATATTTAAAACAAGAAAGAATATAGAATATTCTGATCCGCTTGGCCTACCATATACATTCTACACACCTCACATCAAAAATTTTCTTGAGCAGAGCGGAAAATCTATTATTGAAAATTGGAAGCAGGTACAAGATCTATCAACGAAAAGCTGTGATTTTCATGCCCTATTATATTTAATTTTTCGACGTCGTGGACATACTTACATGAAATTCCTCAGGATTTATTCCAATATTCCTCGATTGAATGACTTTCTTGTTAAGAATACTATTTCCTATATCTATAATATAAATTTCGGTACCCTAAAAGTGAAGTGCCCTAAAAATGTATGTAGATCTGTTTATTAATATAATTTATATATATATATATATATATATATATATATATATATATATATATATATATATATATATATATATATATATATATATATATATATATATATATATATATATATATATATATATATATATATATATATATATATATATATATATATATATATATATATATATATATATATATATATATATATATATATATATATATATATATATATATATATATATATATATATATATATATATATATATAATATATATATATATATATATATATATATATATATATATATATATATATATATATATATATATATATATATATATATATATATATATATATATATATATATATATATATATATATATATATACAAAACACAGTGTCGCTTTTTAGATTTCTTTTTCTACGTATAGTTAATCATCAGAAACGATAAGTGGTAACAGCTCATCAGGATTCAGCTTGTATTCATCTTGAAATGCAAAGTTAGGGTTGAATTTTCTAAAATATAATGTAACTTCATTTTTATGACGATACCAGTCTCTTAAAAATAAACAGAAATAAAGTTTAGGGATTCTCTCAATCATGCCAGGGTAAGTATTTTCTCATTTATCACATTTGTCATAATGACAATTGAAGCATAAGAATTTTCTATTATGAGAGTACAAATCTCTTCAAGACATTAATTACAGTCTTTAATTTGCGCTGCATATCCTCTATGCAATTTACATGGATTGCATAATTTACACTTTCCATAATAGTAAGCAGCAAAAGTACAATTCTCAAAGGATGACCAACTGCCCAGAGTATACAAGCATAATGGCATGTGTAAAACATTTTTCGATGTTGACTTTCTCACTTCCAAGAATAAGCTGAATTGGGATCTATAAAAATGTCTCTTAAGGGCGTTACAAAACATGTTTAGACATGATTTCGTACAAAATGACCGTCTAAGTAGTATTTAAGAGCAAAACCATAGTATTATTTTGTTTTGTCTCAAATAAGATATCTATGAATTAAGTAAAAGCTTGGAGGCTACGACGACAAAGTTTCAGACAGTAGTCCAAAGATGGGGAATCGGTTCCCAGTATATCGTTAAGCATTTCTCGGAGAAAATATTTTTCTTTGAAGAGATAGTTCCAGAAGGTCGTCATCTAAAATTAATCAATTTTCCAATTTTACTAGATCACGTAAGATTTTCAGAATCTCAAATCTATCCATTTTAACTCGCACTACCAAATACAGATTAACCGTTTTCTATAAACTGTTCTCTTCAATATATTTCACCAGAACTTTTAATCCGTCTTGTAGTCTCTGTATATGCACTATATTCACATTAGCCACAAGGCATAATTTTTCTTCCGACTTGAATTTGTTTAATGTTATAACATATCCAGCATGCATCTTGTCCCATTTTAGGGTTAGTCGGTAACCCCTTGTAAATTTCAACCGCTACTTTAGACGCTCTAGGTCCCGTTTTGTCAACAATTTCAATATACCATAATTTATAAGCATCCATTTTGATGTTGACTGTCTCACTTTCAGAAAGAAACTGAGTTACTATCAATAAAATGGCTTCTACCACCTGGGGAGGCATGTTTATACAAGATTTTCCTATAAAATGACCGGCTAAGATTTTTAATAGAAAAAAAAACTAATAGAACACTTTAATTCCAAGAAATTTGTCTTGACTCCTACATGGGAAAACATCTGGGACTTTCGCCTCGAAACAGTTCTCCCATGGGAATCTTACCAAGGGTGGGAATCTTACCAGCTAGAAACAGGGCATGTTGTAGAAACAGGGCATGTTGTGACGTCAGAGGGCATGTTTTAGAAATCCTTTGGGAAAAGGGAGGGCATGTTGTAGAAACTGGAGAGGGCATGTTGCAGAAAGCAGAGATGGGATACTACTTTTGTGCCTTCTAAATGATTTTTTTTTATTAAAAACGAGCAAAAATAATTTAAAAACAAAGTTTTCTGAGAGAAGTAAAGAAGAAAGTTGACACTTAGAACCGACAAAAATTATCACACTCGTACCAAGCATATTTTATTTAACCTTATTGGCCGTCTCGTCTGGTAAATAAACGAAATCTATTCATCAGCTTTTAACCGGCCGTAGGTTCCATTCTAAGTTGACCCATCTTTCAAATATATTCATGGCCCAAATCACTGTTATTTTTGTTCGACTATTCCCCGCCACTGTTTTGAAAGCCGCAAATGATATTACAAGGTATAGCTTCAGTCTGTAAATGACTTTTATTGAAACATGTCTTACAATTTTTGTGAAATAAATTTATGTGATGGTATTATTCAATTTTCTACTGATGAGGTAGTCTTAGAGTTGTATTATAACCATGACATGTTATTGAGAAGCAGGAATTGTGATAGCTGTGGCCAGATATTCGTAAAATCTAGAAAATTTTTCCGTCATCAGAAGACTAGGCTTATACCTATCAGAGGTGGCCGCGAATACAGTCAGGAAAAGTGTAATTTTTCGAAATCGATCTATGACAAAACTTGGAAGGCTCGTTCATACCTTTATCTGCAAGGAAATTTCCGTTTTTGACGCTCTGGCTTCAAGTGCAGCCTTCAAGGGAGGATTTGATTATCAACAATGTTACTTGTTCTAAAAAAAAACTTGGTGGATTGGAGCTAGTTCTGCAAAGAGGTTGGTATATAAATATGTCATTCAAACCACGCTTCTTTGGAAGGAGAATGAGTCATTGTTGAGATAGATGAAGTCAAATTTGGGAAGCGTAAGTATAATCTCGGTCGGATTGTCGGTGATTTTTGGGTATTTGGTGGAAAAGAGTGAAGGACTGGTAATTCGTTCATGGTTTCTAGACCGGGTAAAAGTAGTAACACGTTGTTGGGAATTATCGAAAACCAAATCCTACCAGGGACAGCGATTTTCAGTGACTCTTGGAGGGACTAAGATTGCCTGGCTAGCCAGGGCTATCAATATTTACGCGTCAACAAAGGCATATATTTTATTGACCCTGCAACAGGTGCTCAAACACAAAACATCGAGAGACACTGGCGTGAAGTTTGAGACAGTAAACCCAAATATGGCAGAAAAGAATAACATATGGAAGGACATCTTGCAGAGTACTATTTAAAGAAAAATTCAATCTCATCGAGAATGTACCATTTCATGAAACATATATCGGTGCTTTATAACCATAACTAATTTTTTTAAGGGTATTATTGAGTAATTAATTTTTAAAACGTTATAACAGAAGATTTGGCTATTTAGGGTATCTAACCCCATATGTTCTTAAAGCAATTCAAATGTTTTTTTTTCTAAAAGCTTAGTGTAACAATCTTCATTCTTGAAGCTATGAGACGTTATTGAACTGGATATAGGAAGGGGGAGAGAGGGGTGGAATAACATGTTTAACTATAGAATAATCTATATTTGTTTTAATTATTTTCTTTGGAAACCCCTTAATATTTTGAGTTGGGTAACCACTTAATACATATTAAAATAGCTTACTTCTGAAATGTTGAAAAGTTTTGCTTTTCTTTTTTACATCCGCGATTTAAAATATGTAAAAAATGCTTGAACGTATAAAAGTTTTCTTTCTAGGGTGGAAAGATTAGCTGCAAGGGGACTTCATAGCAGGAAGAGGGGAAGGACGGGGGCGGTGGTCAGTAACCTGCTCGCGGTGCCCCTGCTTATACTAACCTAAGCAGACCATTTCGTTGCAATGTGTTGCACCGGAATCATGCTCTAGAATCTGGTTGATAATTTGCCTGTCTAAAAAATTGCCTGAGTTTCGTAAAAGGAGGAAACACCCCCTAAAAGTCAAAGGATTTAATAAACCTCATACCGTCAGATTTAGAGCATCAGAAAACCCAATAGTTAGTTGTTGTGAGGCTCCTACAAACATAGGGAAATATCACCAGTTGGTTTATTTGCACTAGTTCTAGTTTATATATATTAGATAGGCTGTGAAGCCTATCTCTGTCTCTAGATATGACTTTTATTCTGATGTTTTAGCGCTCTATCTCTTTGTGCTTTAGAAATATTTTAAAAACATCTAAAGTACAATTTTAGAAATTTCTGAGTTTGGAGTGAAGGGGGGCCTCAAAAACATCTTCCCCTAACAGAATTTGCCCTCTAAAGTCGATTCTGATCCTGTCTCTATCTCTTAGTGATTTAGAAACATTTAAAAACATTTAAAGTACAATTTTGGAAATTTTGAGTTTGGAGTGAAGGGGGATTTGAAAAAAATCTTCCCATGACATAGCACCAAGCCGCCTGAGGCCAACACAGCTATGCACGCCCCTCCTCCACCCCAATCTATTCAAAGCCTCCCTTTTTAAACACGCCCACGAAGTTCCCATTTCCTTTAAATCTTTCTTTATGACGTCCTCCCACCCCAGACGGGGACGACCTTCTTTCCGTTTAGCTCGAGATGGTTGGCCGAAAAGAACAATCTTCAGCAATCTGTCATCCTTCATCCGCACAACGTGCCCTAACCACCTCAACCTTTCTTTCATTATAGCCTTAGAGAGCGGTATTGAACCACATTTTTCGTATAGCCTATTGTTTAAAATACGGTCAGTCAGCCGGGTACCCATCTTCACATAACATAATTTGTCCTTTTAAGTCAATTCTGATGTTTTAGCGCTCTATCTTTTAGTGCTTTAGAAATATTTCAAAAGTTTCTAAAGTACAATTATAGAAATTTTTAGTTTTGGCTGAAGGGGGATTTCAAAAACGTCCTCCCATAACACAATCTTTCCTCTTAAGTCGATTCTGATGTTTCTAGTGATCTTATCTCTTAGTGCTTTAGAAATATTGAAAAAGTTTCTAAAGTGCAATTTTAGAAATTTGAGTTTTTGGTGAAGGGGGATTTCAAAAACATCTTCCCATAACATAAGTTTTCGTTTAAAGTTGATTCTAATGTTTTTAGTGCTCTATCTCTTAGTACCTTAGAAATATTGAAAAAAGTTTCTAAAGTACAATTTTAGAAATTTTTGAATTTGGGACGAAGGAAAATTTCAAAAAAATTAACCCCTTAGCATAATTTACCCTCTAAAGTCGATTATGATATGCTTAGCGCACTATTTGTTAGCGCTTTAGAAATATTTAAAAAGTTTATAAGGTACAATTTTAGAAATTTTTAAGTTTGGGGTGAAAGGGGAATTTGAAAAACATCTTTCCATAGCATAATTTATGCTCTAAAGTCGATTTTGATGTTTTTAGCGCCCTATTTCTTAGTGCTTTAAAAATATTAAACATGTTTCTGAAGAACAATTATAGAAATTTTTTTGTTGGAGGTGAAGGAGGATTTTAAAAAACATCTTCCCATACCATAATTTGCCCTTTAAAGTCAATTCTAATGTTTTTAGCGCTCTATCTCTTACTACTACTACTACTACTACTACTAAAAACTCACCGCAGAACCAAGCCGTCTTAGGCCAACACAGCTACGCACGCTCCTCCTCCACCCCAATCTATTCAAAGCCTCCCTTTTTACACCCACCCACGAAGTTACCATCTCCTTTAAAGCTTTCTTTATGACGTCCTCCGACCCCAGACGGGGACGACCTGTTTTCTGTTTGGCCCTAGATAGTTGGCTGAGAAGAACAATCTTCGGTAATCCGTCATTCTTAATCCGCACAACATGCCCTAACCACATCAACCTTTCTTTCATTATAATCCTAGAGAGTAGTATTGAACCACATTTTTCGTATAGCTTATTATTTAACATACGGTCAGTCAGCCGGGTACCCAGAACAATCCTTAAGCAATTTTTCTGGAAAACATCTAGCAAATCTTCACCCGCTTTTCGGAGCGTCCATGCTTCAGAGCCATATTTGACCACTGTCCTCACAGTAGCTTCTAATATTCTAATCTTGGTTTGCAGACTTATCTTCGTATTCTTCCAGACTTTTTTTAACTGTGAAAAACACCCTGAGCCTTGGCTATTCTATATTTAACATCTTCACTGCTCCCACCATCTTTACTAATAATACTACCAAGGTAAGTGAAGCTGCCCACCTGATCAATCTTTTCATTACCCAACGTCACCTTTTCATCTTCACTTATTCCCAGCCTTAGTGACTTAGTCGTCCTAGCAATAATTTTCAAACCAATTCTAGCACCCTGAACTCGCAAAACCTCTAAAACTTCATTCATTTTGCTCATACTTTCATCTAGGACGCTTAAATCATCAGCATAATCCAAGTCCAGGAGACTTTTTCCTCCCCATTTGATTCCGTGGTCTCCCATTGCCTTTGCTTTGCTCCTTAAGACAAAGTCCATCAAAATAATCCATACAAAAGTAGAAAGACCACAACCCTGCTTAAGTCCTGATTTAATTGAATACCAGCTGTTAACCTCATTTCCTACCCTAACCGCAGCAGTGTTATTCTCATACATAGCACTAATAACTTTAATTTATTTGTCTGGTATACCATACAAGGATAAAACCTTTACTGAATCTCTTCTATCAACAGAATCGAACGCTTGCTCATAATCTATAAAACTGAGGACCAAAGGTGCTTGAAAAATCAGGCACTTCTCAATTATTAGCCTAAGAGTGAAAATTTGGTTGACACAACCTCTATCTTTTCTAAAACCGCACTGCTCTACTCTTAAAACTTCGTCTACTGCATCTCTCAGTCTAAAAAGTATCATGCTACTAAGTAATTTACTATCTACAGAGACCAGACTAATTCCTCGATAATTGCCACACTCACTTTTATCACCTTTCTTATAAAGTGGCTTAAATGAAGGTTTTCCTAAAATCGTTAGGTACTTCCCCTTTTTCAAAAATCATATTCATAATCTTTAGTAACTTATTTCTAACCTCAGAGCCACTATATTTAAGAAACTCGTTTACCACCCTATGAGCACCTTGAGCCTTATTATTCTTTAACCCTTTTAGTACTGTCGCTAATTCCTCCTCACAAAACAAATCTTCCTTAACATCCAAGGTATCACAAACTTTTTCATTTTCGTCTATATTTTTTCCTGCAAATCCATCTCGGTTAAGCAAATTCTCAAAATATTCGGCACATTTCTCTTTAGTTGTTTCCTTATCGCTAATTACGACCCCATTCCTATCTTTAACTGGGCCAAGTCCGGATTGACGACTCCCTCTCAATTTGTTAACGTGCCAGTACAATATTTTTCTATTATGCTGTCTAGCTGCATCTTCCAGATCCTCGGCAATTTTATCCCTGGCCTCCACTTTACACCTTCTTAGTTCATATTTTAATGCTTTATCCACTTTCTTTACATTTCTTTTGTTTTCATACGATCTATCACTCACATAATTCTGGTACAAGTCCTTTCTCCTTTCTATTAAACATAAAGCTTTTTCACTAATATTCTTAGCTGCAGTTCTATCTTTCTTCCCTAATACACCTTCAGCAACTTCACAAATTATTTTTCTAAAATTATTCCATCCATCTTCTAGATTATCAAATTGTAAACTCTTCAGTTTAGTATTCATCTGTCCTGGAAAGTTTCTCTCAAATTCTCAACCTTGAGTCTACCAACGTCATAACTTCCCGGGAGGTAGTTACCCTTCCGATATTTCAGCTTTAAATTAACCCTTGATACTGCTAGATGGTGATCTTTACTTTTAACATCAATAACAGCACTCCTATATACCCAAGTATCTAGTATCGATCCTGCCAGTCTTCAGTTTACTGTAACATAATCAATAAGGTTTGCTGTCTTACCATCACGTGAATACCATGTTGACTTATGAGCAATTTTATGACCAAACACCGTATTGGTTATAACTAGATTGTTATACCTACAAAATTGCAAAAGTCTGTATCCATTACTGTTTTCTTTTCCTGCACCAAATTTACCTAGGGTGGGATACCATCCATCCCTATTTCTACCCACCTGGGCGTTAAAATCTCCCAGTAATAACATCATATTTCTCCCTGGGACCCTGTTTATTTGCTCCTGTAACTTTAAGTAAAATTCATCTGAGTCACTAGTATCTCCGTCAGTTGGTTTTACAGGGGCGTATACTACTATAACTGATACCCTAAACTTTTTAGTCATAAAATGAGTAATTAGTATTTTATTATTAATACCATCCCAGCCTAAACAAGATAAAGTAGCATCCTTATTCATTATGAGCCCTACTCCTTGTCTAGGTACCCCATCCTTCCTGCCTGAGTGAACAAATTCTACATCACCTAATTCCATGCTTCCTACTCCTGGGATATGAGTTTCTGAAATGCCTAATAAATCCAGTTCGAATCGTCTGAATTCGTTTGTCAAAATTTCGATACGATAGTCATTTTTTAATGTCGTAACATTCCAAGTTCCAATTTTCATGTTCTTTAAATCATTGAAATTTTTTTCGCCTCAGGAAAAGCAATGATCCCGGATACCAGTGCAGGAAGGGGATCATATATCTTCTCAAGTCTACACCGAAGGGCTTAAGCCGTCTTAGAACCGGACAGCAAGAATTCCCTGGGACCTCCATGAATGGAGGCTGTGTGCAATCCTGGGCCCATCTTGGTCACAACATGGTTTTCAGTACTTGGCGATGCTCTTCTATCAACAAGAGTCGAAATCCTGCACAGAAAGTCTCAAGCCTATTACCTCCGATTCATTATATATTCATGCCTACAAATATTATGCTTCTACGGGGAGGCAACCCATAATAGATGAATTAGCTAGGAAGATGTTTTTCAGCCCAAAGACGCCCATCAAAACATACCAAGCCCAGAAAAATTGTCCATTAGTCAGAATCCCGTAAGAATGCTATGTCGTTTACTAGGCTATAATTTCCACGAGGGGCGCCACTCCTCAAGTGGGAATAGAGTTGACTGCAAGGTCCCCAGTCTTGCAGGTACCCCGAAAAGGTCGATGCAGCCCATTGCAGAGGCCGTTCTCCATAGATCTAGATCTTACGCCCTGCCGCAGTTGTCCTCCTATAGAGGATCCTCCCGCGATGGTGTTCTGCATCACCATGTAATTTAACCCATTACTGGGAGAAGATTTGTAACTCCTGGGACTTGTGGACAAACCAGTGGGCCGTTTTGAGTGCACATTTGAGGGGCCTTCTTCCTCCTCCGCCTTTATTTATGACCCCGGGCGAGGGTAACCAAATTTCTATTAGGGCCCCCCAGGGACAAGGTAACCCCTTGGTCTGTGCCTCCTATGGAGGTACCCTACATATCTGTAGAGCGTTCCCCTATCGCCACAATCGCTAAAGCTCATTATCACAGGAGCTGTTACAACATTTTTATTAACGCCTTAAGAAATTAAATTATATGATGTTTGAATCTAAACTGCTAAAGCAAAAGGTGTGGAAAAAACATACTGAGGTAAAGATCGCCAAAAATGGACAATCAAATCAATAACTTGAAAACAAGCAACATCGATGACTGACCACAAAAACGATCTAAATATGTCAGGACTTTAAGAAAAAATTCGTATTTTTCACAGGGTGTCTGTATCGAACCTGTGATGACGTCATGACATCAAGAAAAGGCTCAAATTGTCTGCGGTTAGAAGACAAGCAACAATCTGAATCCATATATAGAAGTTTTGCCAAGCGCCGGGGCCCGGTGGCGAAG